>NC_080095.1:15564365-15774365 GCF_950005125.1 Chionomys nivalis | reverse complement strand
TCCACGGGGTCACGGCGAAGCAGGGATGTGATGAGATCTCTGAAGACTGTGTGCGGCTGCCACAGGAAACAGTACTGGGAAGGAGTCAGCCCCTGGTGGTCAGCAGTGGCCTGGCTGCTTACTCTGGCAGCGTCTGTCACATAGAGCTTACAGATCACTGGCCACTCTGAGCTACTGGACATGTGTGGGGTAAATAAGCACCGCCCCCCTCCCCATCTGGCTTCCTCGGACGCTTTGGCCTGCTGAGGTCCTGGCCTTGCTGAGGAATGCGGCTCCCATTGTGGGTGGTAGGGCTAGCTGTGGGGTGAGACAGTGGGGGCGACAGAGCTCGTTGCTAAGCTACGGGAGCAATGGACATTCAGGACGTCCAGCAACGAGGAAAGGGACAGTTGGGGAGGGAGGTGGGGCACTAGTGTTCCCTTGTCCCTATCTCTCTGGCTCTGCTGTGATCTTCAGGAGATCCAAGCAACTGGCTGTGGGCCCTTCAATGCTAAATGTGGCCTTCTCTGTAAGGGCCACAGGCCAGCCCCTCACCAGGGCTCTGCAGCCTGTCTGGGGGTAGCCAGCCGCCTTTGTCTCTAACTCTTAGGTCCTAAGTGTGCACACCTGGCACCCACTCTGCAGCACTGGGCATAAAGGAGCCAGGGAGCCCAGGATTCGAGTTGCAGAAGGACCCAGGCCTCCACTCAGGCACTCCACTCTCAGGAGATCCCTGTGTGTGACTATCCTTAGAACCAAGCAAGTGCCATTTTCGGGAGCTCAGCCACAGCCCGCAACCTGCAAAATGATTTTCCCAGCTGGACTTGTTGACTCCTGGAAGGATGGAGAGAGATGAGACTCTTATCTGAGCATCCATCTGCTCTTACTGGAGTAGTAAGCAACATTGCCTTAATCGGCCTCAGGAGTGGCTACAGAATATAGGCCAGGGAAGACAGGGAGGCTGGCTCACCCCTGCTGTAGAGAGAGGAGCTGCCACTTCTGTGTGAGTGACCTTCACCTGTGCTCTGTAAGGAAGCCCCATAATCATGGGGTCCCTAGCGCGAATGTTGGCGGAATCATGCCTCGATTTGCCATTAGACTCAAAGAGAGAAGAGGTGGACACTGGGAAGGAACTGTCGCAGAAGAGCCCCAGACCATGGTAGTTCCAGGCTCCTGGCTCCGGCCTGAGACAGAAGAGAGTTTGTCTTACTTGCTTAGCCTTTGCCTTCTTCCATGGAGACTGCTAAGGCTTCTGGAGGTTGGGGCTGCCAACTACTAGTAGTGGGGGGGGGCGGCTGTTACTGTGCTGTATGGCACCCCATCCTGCCCCCATCTGGCTTCATCTCTACCCATGGCAATCTCTGAGCCTCTAGTTCTGGTCACGCTGGTACCCTGGAAGCTTCCCCCACCTCCCTCCCTCCCTCTCTCTCTCCCTCCCTCAGAGCCACCAGGGACCCTCCTCTGAGATGTCAGCTCTGTTCCCTACAGAGGTGCTGAGTCTCAGCTGACATACAGGTTCCTAGGGAAATACGGCCACTTCCACACCCGGAGCTGGGCGTGTAGTAGGCACCCAGAGGATGGACAGAGGTGCCTAGCAGGCACTATTCTTCAAGGTATGTTCTGGGGACACCTCTTCCCTGCTGCATTAGAACAGCTAGTGCCACCTGCTTGTCCCCATTGTTGGCCTCCCTGAGCTGGCCCCTAACCCCAGAATCCTCAGTGCAGCCCTAGAGAGGGTTTTGCCTGTGGTCACTGTAGGAGAAGCAGTGATGCCCAAGAGGGCAGTTCCTGGGGTCCTGGGCTATGGCCTTCGGGCAGATAGCTTACTCTCAGCCTTAGTCTGCCAGGCCCATGTAGACTGAGGTATGCTCAGGGGCTCCCCACTTGGGCTCGTTGAGCTCCTTGAGAGAACAGTTCCCTACCACCAAGGAAACATGCACACACGCACGCACGCACGCATGCACGCACGTACGCATGCACACACCAGTGCCCCAGGCCAGGGAGCTCTGGGTTCTGCACTTTCTGGGTCATTCCCCAAGAGTCTGCCTCTGGCCAGGAGACAAGCTGCTCCCCCGGCTCATCTCCTAACCTCAGGCTATCCCCTTAATCGCTTCTGGAGTTTGCCTGCTTGTCCTGAGGACCTGGAAAGACAGCTATGCAAGTCCCTTGACCAGGCCTCTGGCCTAGCGTGGCCTCTGGGTGGAGCCTACCCCAGCAGGTGCTGTTACTTGATCAGGAGCAGGTGGAGGGGGGAGATGGGGTTGTGCCCCTTCCCCCACTTGGTAAACTTTCCAGAGAGGAAGCCTGGGCCCCTCCAAGGCTGAGCTGGGGCCTTGCAGGGTCTCTCCTAGACCAGGAGCTGAAGACAAAGCGGCAGCTGCCAGCGGGGTGGGGTGGGGGCCTGCAGCCTTTGTGCTTGTGGGGCCCCTCCTGGTGACCTCACCATCCACCAGAGAAGGGCCCTTTCTTCCCAAAGGCAGCCCTTGGGAATTGGCCTGGGGACAAAGCCGCTGCCAAGTGGGGGACCAGTGAGTGGCTGGCCCTCCTCATGGCATAAATTAAGGGGGGGCAGAGGAGGGCATTTGCAGCTGGTGCCTGCACATCCCCCCACTCACACAGTGCAGAGGCTACTACCTACCCGGCCTCATTCATCTATCCACCCTGTTCATAGACGGCTCTTGGGCCCTGACCCAAGCAGAAGGGTGTACAATGATGATGGATGGGGGTCTCACAGATTTGGGCAGAACTGGGACTCGTGGGTCACAAAGTCTTCCAGGCTCCGCAGATTGGGAAGGTCTTGTCACATGGTCCTAAGTCACAGCAACTTGGGCCACACAGGCCTCCGGGGGCTACAGGAAGTCAGGGAAATGTTTGCTTTTCTGTGTATAGTGTCCAGTGACACCCCTGTCCTTGCCATGAAGCCAAGGGTTTCCTGTCTCCAGGGTGCTCACAAAGCCCCACAGCTTGCTGGCTCTCAGCGCCATGCCTGAGCACTCTGCTGGAGACCCCACAGGGTGGGGATGACACGGAGCACTCACCATGTCCCAGAAGTCACCCCACCGTCTCCTGTGAGCTGCATCTGGGGGGTCTGACCACACTGAGGATGGAGTGGGTAGCAAGGACGTGAAGGTCCCTGTCCAGTGGGAGGTTCCCAGCTTGATGATATCCCGACTGGGGAGGCTAACGGACGCTCGGGTGCTGCATTCACCCAGCACCACCAGAAAAAATTCTAGGGATGGAAAATTTATAAAGATCTTTCAAGGGCTGGAGAGATGGCTCAGTGGTTTAGAGCATTGCCTGCTCTTCCAAAGGTCCTGAGTTCAATTCCCAGCAACCACATGGTGGCTCACAACCATCTGTAAAGAGGTCTGGCGCCCTCTTCTGGCCTTCAGGCATACACACAGACAGAATATTGTATACATAATAAATAAATATTTAAAAAAAAAAAAAAAAAAAAAAAAAAAAAAAAAAAAAAAGATCTTTCAAAAACATCGTGCCTCATGTCACATGGGGCAGGGGCACTCATGGGTGCTGGGCCTCCCCACATACCCACTCCTCATCCCATTTATGGATAAAGAAAGGGAATCAGTCTCCACCTAGCTAGGCCAAGGCTTCCAGGGCACTGGGCTCACAAAGGTCAGGGGCACAGTGTCCCCAGGGGCCCCAAAGGCCTTATGCGAATGCCCCCGCCCTCCAGCAGATCGCGTAGTGGGGGTGGGGTGTAAGTAGGCCAGCATTTTGTTCTGCGTTGCTATGGTGCCATCGCTTGCCTGTGCAAGCTTCCTTCTGGGCCTGTTCCCAGGACACCTCGAGCTAGTCCCAGCTACAGCCCTCCCCAGCCCCTGCCCAGCCACAGTCAGGGGCTGCTCCCAGGCTCCAAGCCCCTACTCATCACCAGTCTTCCTCATCCCTGCCTTTGACACACACACATGCAAGCACACACATGTGCTTGTACTACACACACAGAAGCATACCCACATAGACACAGTGCACACAAGCACACCCACAAAACATGTTTGCACTTCTATTACCATTTGCACTCTGCCATGAACACACACATGCACACGTACATATGAGCACATTACACATAGCCACACACAGATTGCTCAGTGAAGCGAGGAAAGTACCAGGTCCCAGGGGCTTAGGTCCCTTACATGGCCCTGCAGATTGGAATGCCAGCTTCCAGAGATCTAGGCCATACAGGGCTGCTGAGACCAGATGGGGGCTCAGGGCCTTGGCCAGGGTTCATGTTAACCTCAGAGGCTGAGGCTCAGAGGCTACAGCTGGGGAGGGAGGGAGAGAACGACCCAGGATTCGATAGAACCAACCCTCCCCCCTCCTGCACCTTCCTCCGCCACCACATCTACCCCCACACATACAGCACAAGCCCCGACCCTCCAGCTCTATCTTCTGCTCGACTTCATTGTCTCTCCTGCCCTTGATCCTCAACATGGAGCAGACTCCCTGGTGGACCAGGGCAAGTTCCCAGCCAAAGCACAGAGAGGGACTGTCAAATCCCACAGGCCGGGGTACCAGCGCCCAGGGACGTTGTTTTCTTGCAGGGATTGGCGTTTGGTTTGGGTCATAAAAAAGTACAAACTGCCTACAAAGGAGCAGTCAGAGTAGAGGCGAGGGACTAGCCTGCGAAATGTGTGTATGTGTACAGATCTGTCCTTTCATCCCCACACCCAGAGGTCATGCCCAGGCTTTGAGTCCCACCACCCTGATGACACTGGGACTACATGGGAGCTGGGCCAGGGCAGGAGACGATCCCCCTGCAATCAGCAATCTTAGAGTGAGTTAAAAGCTGCCCCATATGCAGGGCTCCACGCCAACCGCATTGTTCATGGTGGGCCATCAGGAGAAGTCCAGCTGGAGCACCGTCTACTACTGGGCATGGAGCTGCTGCCCAGGTGGTATCACAGCCACCTTGTGCACCACCAGCTGGGACAGGTGCACACAGCGGGGGAGGCCCAGCCTGACAGCTGCACCAGCAGGCAGGGCCTTGCCCATTTTTGGTGGCATGTGCTCAGATTAAAAAAAAGAAAGCAAGCAAGAAAGAAAAACTGGCTTTGAGTGCCTCCTGGTGGTCACATATGAAACAACAAGGTAGGGCTGAGGCATTTTGAAGAAGCAGGTTTTGTTTTGAGGGCGTTCCAAGGTCAAGGGCTCTACGCGGATGAACTGTTTGCTCAAGAGGCTGGATGTAGGTTGGAGCGGGAAGTGGCCAGGACTGTCTGGAATCTCCTCCACACAGCTTGACAAGGCTCGGCTGATTCTGCAGGTCCCTAGCAATGGGGGTTTAGAAGACAGGGCTGGAACCAGGAAGGATCCCAGGCTTTAGTCCCTCCCTTTAAAGAGCTGGGCCACTTCAGGTCACCTAGAAGCACCGCTTGGGGCACCCTCTTGGTGACTGGGTGAATGGCCACAAGAAAGTCACCTGACCAACAGGAACAGAATTCTGTAATATTGCTTCAGGAAGCAGATGCAGGAAGACTGCAGAGCCTGCAGAGCAAGAATGGCCAGACTGTGCAACTCAGCAAGACTCTGTCTCAGGGAAGATAAAGGTTGCTGATATGGCTCAGTGGTAGAGCGCCGGCCGAGCAGAGGCAAAAAGCATGGTTTCCATCTTAGGTATGAGGAAAGAATGTGGGATGGATATACAAAGGCTAGGTGGGCTCGCATGGGAGCCGAGTCCACAGTGCTGCTCCTGCTAACCCTAGCTGGGGATGGGGCTGTGCCTGTCTATGGCTTCTTATTTTTCTTTTTTCTTTTTCTTTTTCTTTTTTTTTTTTTACTCACTGTTAATAGTTAAGGCTTCTTATTTTTCAAAGACTTATTGCTGGGTGTGGTGGCGCACGCCTTTAATCCCAGCACTCAGGAGGCAGAGGCAGGTGGATCTCTGTGAGTTCGAGGCCAGCTTGGTCTACAAATTGGGTTCCAGGACAGCTAGGGAAAAAAGTTTTTTTATTTATTTTTTTATGTGAATGGGTGTTTTGCCTTCTTATATCTCTGTGCACCACGGGTGCCTGGTGCCTGTGGAGGTCAGAAGTAGGCAGTAGATCTCTTGGAATTGGAGTTAGAGATGGGTGTGAGCTGACTGTTGTGAACTGAACCTGGGTCCTTGGGAAAAGTAGCCAATGCTCTTAGCATTGCTTCAGCCCCACCCCCGCTTCTGCCCCTCCACCCCGGCTCATTCTAGGGAGATTTCTGGACCAGGATACAGACCTACTCCTTGGTGCGCTCACAGCCTGAAGGCCCCAGGGACTGAGCTTTGCAGACTTATCCGACCATGTCTAGCTCCAGCCGAAGATCTTTGTGTTGGTTATTCCTATTGCCTGCATGCTCTCCCCTAGGCCCTCACACACTCCTGGCCTGTAGGATCCCCCCAGTAGCCATGGTGGGTCTGGGATGCCTGGTCGGGAGTGAGAGCCAGAAAATGGCCTCCCATGGGAAGATGGAAACTGGGCTGTCAGAGAAGAAAGGAACTCAAATCCAGAGAATGGCGGTCACTGAGGAGTCAGCTTACAGACAGCGTCAGGACTAAACTTCAGGCTAGGGAGAGATGCTTCCCAGGCTCCTGGGCTATACCTGGCCCTGGACCATGAGGATCCTTGCATCTTGAATACCCAGCTCCTGTGGCTGTCACACCCAGCGTGTGTGACCTTGTCCTGTGACTAACTTCCTTCCTCCCTAGTGCCACCCTCACTGTCTTTCTTCTAGAGCCCTGTTCAAATCTCCCCTTGGTTCTGTCCTGGCCCTACCAGTGGGGACACAGCATCCTGTGCTGAAACACCGCCTCTCGTCAAAAGTCCCTCTCTGAGCCCGGCCCGCCGAGTTCTAACCCCAGAGATCTCCCAGGCTCTGCAGTGTGGGTCTGGGCTCTGAGCTTCCTATGGTTACTCTCTCTCTGGGGGTTCTGTAAAGGGGTCCCCTAAAGTCCCTTTACTGCCTCCCCTTTCCCTTCTGGTGCATTTGTGACACCCAGGCTGAGAAGTCGGTACCCACGTCGGCCTCTTCTGAGTGCTATACACATACCACTTCCTGCCTGAAGGCATCACAAGTTTTTGATGAGCTGGGACCCAAACCATCTTATGTCATCAGGGTCTACAGTGACTCATCCAGGCAGGGTTCTGCAACTGGGCTGCCTATAGGCGCTTGCTGACTTCTTCCATTTACTCTCAAGTCAGAAGCCATCCCTTCCAAGGCTTTCCAGGACCAGATAAAAACCTCGCCATTCTCCACCCTATCTCTGCCCTTGTGAGGCCTGGATCAGGACTGAGTTAAAAAAAGGATGCATGAGCCGGGCGGTGGTGGCGCACGCCTTTAATCCCAGCACTAGGGAGGCAGAGGCAGGCGGATCTCTGTGAGTTCGAGGTCAGCCTGGTCCACAGATCAAGTTCTAGGACAGAAGGGCTACACAAGAGAAACCTGTTGGGAAGCTCCAGCCAGCCCACTCCAGACCCCGCCCTGAGAAAGTCCTCCATCACAGCTCCTCCCCTGGAACTGCGCAAGACCTCCTACAGGCTATCTAACTCCTGCCTCCCCAAAGATCTGCCACGGGCTTTTGTGCTCTCTCTCCTGCCTTCCTGAGAGCCACCCGGGTGTTGCTTTGCTCTGCTATTTATTAAATATGGTTTTACTTATTTGTTTGATTTGACTTATTATTTCATCGGAGGAACCCAATAACCGGGGATCTAATACTTATCAAAACCCTGTCTCGGAAAACCAAAAATGACAAAAAATTCTGGCAAATAACAAAATTTGCTATGAAAACAATACTCTCTTTTACAGGGATATTTCAAATAAGATTAAAGCAGAGGCTCGGCTGGTAGAGGGCTTGTCTAGCCCATGGTCCAGTCCACAGTACTATATAAACTGGGCATGTTGCCACAGACTTGTACTCCCCACACCGGGGAGGTGGAGGCAGAAAAATTCCCAGCAGCTTTGGGGACCCCCAGCAGTCTCAAATGAGGCAGAGCTGAGGTCTAGTGCTAGTGTTGCTTTCTGAACTCGGGTGGGCCTTGGCAATGCGTGCCTGCACGTACAAGAATTTATGTATATGGGGGCTGGAGAGATGGCTCAACGGTTAAGAGCATTGCCTGCTCTTCCAAAGGTCCTGAGTTCAATTCCCAGCAACCACATGGTGGCTCACAACCATCTGCAATGAGGTCTGGTGCCCTCTTCTGGCCTTCAGGCATACACTCAGACAGAATATTGTATATATAATAAAAAAAAATAAATATTAAAAAAAAGAATTTATGTATACACATACAGGACGACATGAGTTAAAATAATGAAGAGCCATGCTTAAGGCCAGGCCCTGTGCATAGATGGCCTAATTCCTTCTCTGATATTTTCTGGACTCTCAAACAAGACCACAAACCTTTGTGTAAAAACATCTTAGTTTCTCTTGTGGCCTGTGCTTTCACCTCAACCTGTGCATATCGGGAGCCACTCCGATCCATTTACTGAGAAAAGTGGTTCTCAGCAACCTTTTGAGATGTTCCCAAGGAAGCCACTGAAACCCTTGAGAAGCCCACAAACACCACACGCGTGAGGTTATCTATTCCATGGCCTTCTCTATTAATCCCAACGTTTAACACATTGTTTACATTTTCCTTTCTAGTATACTACAACTCTGCCATATTGGCTTGCCCAGAAATTCCTTTCTATTAAGAATCCCCAGCTGGGCGGTGGTGGCGCACGCCTTTAATCCCAGCACTTGGGAGGCAGAGGCAGGCGTATCTCTGTGAGTTCGAGACCAGCCTGGTCTACAAGAGCTAGTTCCAGGACAGGCTCCAAAAAAACCACAAAAAAAAAAAAAAAAAAAAAAGAATCCCCAGCTGGGCGGTGGTCGCGCACGCCTTTAATCCCAGGACTCTAGAGGCAGAGGCAGGCAAATGTCTGTAAGTCTGAGGCCAGCCTGGCCTATGTGGTGAGTTCCAGGACAGCCAGGGCTACACAGAGAAACCCTGTCTCGAAAAATAAAAAACAAAACAAACAAAAATCAGGAGCCTTGAGGGTCCTCATTCACGTGGCTCACTGTCAATCTTGACAGTGTATTTGCTATAACCTGTACATCGTTTCGCTTCAAATAGTCAACTGCTTCTTCTACAGATGCAAGTCCCTGTTTTCCACCCTTTACATGAGAGGCCAAGAGCCCCAGCCACCAGTGACACACAGATGAAAACAGTGGAGTGATGGGAAATGTCCTGCTGCCCCTGGGTCCTGTGTGAGCACCTGGGGGCGGGGTCCAAGAGGTCAGTAATGAAGCTGCAAACAGAACTGGGCCAAAGGTGAGGTGTGTGTGTGGGGAGAGACCACAGGGAACCTAAGCCATGTAGGCTGGGAGGAAGGACAGGAGGTCCAGAGTGTGGCTGTTGGGTGGAGACAATCCCTGGAAGAGCAGGTGAGGGTGGCCTTCACTGGCCCACATGGGCTGGTCACTGCTCTGCTGGAGACTCGTGGCCAGAGCCCCCCAATAAATGACAGAGCCCCATCCCTGGGTATGTTGATATGGTCACGACTTTGTGGCTCTGGGCTAGCCCTCTCCAGCAGACAGCAAACTCCACACAGTTGAAGTTAACAGGTGTTGCTCTCTTCCAGAAAGCCTCCCCAGACTTCCCGACCACACATGACCCTGCATGGCAGTCCTCATCCCAGGGGGGTGAGGGGGTTTACTTGTACCTCAAACTGACACTTTGAACCTTCCTGACAATTATTCTGTACCCTCTCCTGCACTCCCAGTTGAGCAATTCTGTACACCAAGCCATTTCCTGCCCTTTGGAATCAGTTCCTCCCACCCACCTCTTGGTTTTCCAAGATAGGGTTTCTGTGTAGCCCTGGCTGTTCTGGAACTCACTATGCAGACCAGGCTGGCATCGAACTCACAGAGATGCTCCTGCCTTGGCCCCTCTCCCCCACTGCTGAAATTCATGGCATGTAGCAAAGCCACCCAGCCATGGAATCAGTCTTAAATAGGATAGTTTTGACACAGTCCCTCCCTGATCATCCCAGCCCCTAAAAACAGCATTTGTTTGGGGGGGGGGGGGAGTCAAGGCACAGACTTGAGTTTTTTCTAGGTGAGTTTATTTTTTAATATTTATTATGGCCGGGCGGTGGTGGCATACACCTTTAATTCCAGCACTTGGGAGGCAGAGGCAGGCGGATCTTTGTGAGTTCGAGGCCAGCCTGGTCTACAAGAGCTAGTTCCAGGACAGGCTCCAAAGCTACAGAGAAACCCTGTCTTGAAAAACTATATATATATATAAAATGTATACAGCGTTCTGTGTGTATCCCTGCAGGCCAGAAGAGGGCACCAGATCTCATTACAGATGGTTGTGAGCCACCATGTGGTTGCTGGGAATTGAACTCAGGACCTTTGGAAGAGCAGTCAATGTTCTTAACCTCTGAGCCACCTCTCCAACCCCTTATAAGTGAGTTTTAAGGCCAGAACCCAACACTGCATAGTGAGGTAGCTGCAGCAGAGGCAGGGTGAGACTGTCAGCCTGGAGGTCACCTGTCCCCATTGGCATGTCTAAGGGACTTATGCACATGGGGCACTCGGCATCCCACCAGAGGTCCTGACAGGTGATGCCAGAGAAGAGGTCATTTGCACTCTAGAAATTCTCTGAAGCATCATAAAGGGCCAATAAAACCTCTTCTCTACTTAATTACTTAGCAAGTATCTTCTGAGTGCCCGCCAAGTACCAAGACACCACCCTAAAGAACAGCTCACCCCACAGGCATGTATGTGTCTGTTCCTACAAGGCCCTGGGGCTACAGTACAGAGACCAGCTATACCTGAAAGGCGAGGCTACATGGCCAGGGACAAGCAAACCAGTACTAGACTGGTGAAGGCAGAGAGAGACACCTCCAGGCCAAGATGGGAAGAGGCAATGTGGGGTAAAGCAACAGGGCCCAGGCTACGAACAGGCTGGCTGTCCATGACTCTCACTTCTCACTCAGAACTAACTACCCAGGTCCACGTCTTAGGACCTCAGAGGACTGCACTGCAGAGCGTGAGATTGCAGACAACCAGGAACATTCATGTGGGAGGCAGGCAGCTTCAGAAAATGCTTATGTATTCAGAGGCTTTTCTGTAGCCAGTGAGGTCAGTGGGGTGGATGGGCAGCCCGAGGCCCATCTGGAGAGGTCCATGCATCCTGAGTAGTCAGACACGAACCTCTGCAGGTGTGACTCACGGCTGGAAGGCAGGAGACAGCAGGCAAGCCACAGCACTCTTGTCTCTGGATGGGACTCAATAGCTGGGAGCATGTGACACCACAGTTAGATGTTCTATTCGTGAGTCACCTGGCCCTCGCCCTGCAGCGTGGCACTGGCTAACCCTCCAGCAGCCCAAGTTTAACAAGCTCACCAGTAGCTCTAGCTTTGGCAGAAAGAACTGCGATGTGAACCCTGGCTTACTGGAGTGGCGTCCAACCCTCAACTCCCTTGCCAGTTCTTACAGTGGGAGCTGTCCCAAGCCAGATAGCTGTGCTGTGCCTTAAATTGGTGGAATCATCCTCTCTTGGGGGACTGCACACTAGCCATTGCTCTGACTTCCCGGGTAAATTTGTTGTTCTTTTGGGGCAGGGTTTTTCTATATTGCCCTGGTTGTCCTGAAAGTCACTCTGTAGATCAGGCTGGCCCTGAATCCAAGAGATCCACCTGCTTCTAAAGGTGTGCACCACCACCACCCTGCCCCATGTAAATTAATTTATATAGATCTGCACTTCGTGGTCCTGCCTTCCTACTGGTCATTGACTGAGTGACCATCCACGGATAGGACTAAACCTGCAGCAGGAGGTTCTAACTTAGAATGCAAGTGAAACACTGCATGGCACCTCGCCCATAGGAAAGTGATGGTAGCTTAACCAGGAAAGGATCTAATTATAGCATGGGAAATAGGTGACTTTAGACACGTCCCAACCAGGAAGGGTGGAACCCAGTCCTGCTTCCAGGACTGGACTGGGGCCTACACACGCTTGCTTGGATATTACCCTGCTCCAGGAAACTCTTGTGCCATGCTCAACTGTCCTGTATGGCTGCTGGGCGTTCAGATCTGGGCTTGTCAGATCCCAGGGTAGCCAATTCCATATCCTTTATCTCCTAGAGCGGCGGTTCTCAACCTGTGGGTCTCAACTCCTTTTGGGGTTGAATGACCCTTTTACAGGGGCAGCATATCAGATATTTACATCACAAATCATAACAGTAGCAAAATTAGTTATGAAGTAGCAACAAAAATAATCTTATGGCTGGGGGTCACCACAACATGAGGAACTGTAATAAAGGGCCACAGCATTGGGACAGTTGAGAACCACTACTGTATAGCTATCTGATTCTAGACAGAATAGCCCTCAACCTGGGCCAAGACCAGAGCCCACTCTCCACTGGTAGAGGGGGTGTGGCATGTGTTTGGAGGCATGGACAGGCTGAGCTTTCTTCTCGAGGATGATCTACCTCAGGAAGATCTTCTCCTTCCTGCAAGGTCAACTCCTGTCTAACAAAGAAGCCCGGCCCATCATAAGCCCTGGGGTCTAGGGACCTAGCCAAGGCCTTTACTTCATACAATACTATGATTAACTCTTTTTTTTTTTTTTGGTTTTTCGAGACAGGGTTTCTCTGTGGTTTTGGAGCCTGTCCTGAACTAGCTCTTGTAGACCAGGCTGGTCTCGAACTCCGAGATCCGCCTGCCTCTGCCTCCCAAGTGCTGGGATTAAAGGCGTGCGCCACCACCGCCCGGCCTATGGTTAACTGGTTACCTCTTAAGGAGTAGCCTGGCTCACCAGGGCATAAAGGGTTCCTCCCCAAGGTCACACAAAACATGAGGGAACAGGCAGAAGGTAGGTAGTGGCCAGCAGAGAACACAACACACACTTTGGACTCATACCCTTTTCCCACAGCAAGTAGAGCTAAGAGCTTTGGTTTATTTCAGTAATAATTAAGGGAGGGATAAGCTTATGTGTTTCTCTCAAGAAAATACTATTTTAGACACCCTAATAGTCACACGGTCAATAGTGATGAGGTGTGAACTAGTATACTGGAAACACTTCTGGATTGCAGATTACACATCAAAACCACGGGGAGATGTTTCTGCATTATTTATTCTTATTTTGTGTGCCATGAATGTTCGATCCCCTGAAACCAGAGTTATCGACAGTTGTGAGCTGCCATGTGGGTGCTGGGAATTGAACTCAGGTCCTTTGGAGAAGCAGTCAGTGCTCTTAACCACTGAGTCATCTCTCTAGCCCATTTAACCAATTAAGGAAAATAATCCAATCAGTTAAAAATGGCATGGCCTTTACGGTCAGCTCTGGTGGCATACACTGGTAATCTTAATATTCTCAAGGCTGAGGCAGAAGGATCACAGCAAGTATGAAAAGGCCAGGGTTACATAGTGAAACTCTCAAAAAAACCAAAACCAACCAACCAAACAAAAAACAAAAACAAAAAACCTAAAACCAATTTGCATGTACAGAATAACTGAGGTTCAGAAAACCAAAAAACAACCCAGGGATGTTGCATTAAAGCAGCAAGAAGCCAAGTGTGACAGGGTACATCTGTGATTCCAACACTTAGGGGATGGAAACAAGCAGGTCACGAGTTCAAAACCAGCTTCAAATTAAAACAGAAAAAAAATTTACAAATGAGAAAAACTGGTTGAACTTCATTACAGCTAACCTATAGGCATTTAAAAAAGCAAAATAAAACATTAAATTGAACTGAGTAGACACATTTGTTCCATTTATTTAAAGTGACTGTCAGAAGACTCATCTAGGTAGACAAAGAATGAAGACGGTGAGTATTCCCAGGTATTTCTTTCTTTTCGGAAGCAGGGATGACATGGTTTAATGCTGACAAAGGCCTTGCTTCTCACTTGCTGCAGTCTCTTCACATATGATCATGGAACTGCTACAGTGGAGAGCCCAAGTTAAAAAGTCCAGGAAGCGGCCACAGTGACACACTGGGTCCCCAGAGGGACAAGCAATCAGTCTGAACTTTGCTAGTGTTCTTTATATGAGAGAATTGGGCCCAAGGAACTGTAACAGGAGCTGAAGTCTATCCCACCACCTCCAGGAGCAGAAGGATCCATGTGGAATCCACTGAGGGGGAGGTGCTTCCTGTGCTCAGCAGGCTCCAAGCTCAGCAGTGTGGGGTGTCTTGGCAGGTCATAAAGAGACAAAAATCTGCTTCAACAGGACAATGGACTGTTGAGAAGAAAGGCTGACTTCTCAGAAACAGTTAAGGAATTAAGAAACCCCGTGAAAGGTGCACCTGAAGGGACTTTCATGTACTGATTCCCCAGAGAGTTCAGTTTAAAAACCTGCAGTCAGACCTGAAGGATGTTCTAAAGTCATGATGCAGAGGACCAGTAATCACACGGCTTTGGCCAAACGGAGGATTCTAGGGACTTTAGCGGGGAGGACTCACTGCCAGAAGCCCCGGGACCTACTGTTCTATGAGACGGTGCACTGAGGTTGACTGTCAGAGGGTCGTGTAATGAAATGGGACATGGCATGGGGTCTATTAGTATCGGTGCTGGTACCACACTGAGAAGGCGCTGCAGAATTCTGGGGATTCTTTGTCTGTATTAGTAGATAACCATAATGTCGTACACATAGAAAATATTCACAGAAGCACACAGAAGGAAAAAAACCAAATAATAAAACCCTTTATATACCCGACAGGTTGTAATGAATTTTCAGGAAAAGAGGAGTCCTTATGTCAATATCATCAGGTACCCCATAGCCTCACTCCAATTAGGTACAGGTGCTATTTGGGGTGCCAGCAGCAGTTACCATTGACAGCTGCAGAGACCCGTCCCCCAAGATTACCAACAGTCTCTGGTATCATGGCGTAAATGATGTCATGTTTAACAGGCATTCTATTTCACAGCTGTGACCGACAAAGGAACCCATCTCATTTATGCTACAGACAGACGCTCCTCATCAGCCACTCCAGGTTTCATCCTCTGGCTACAGGGAGACAGCAATGGTTCTCTAATGGTCTGCTGCCTTATTAACTAAGGAGAATTTTAGTTGAGATCTCACAAGCAAAAGTAACTTGAAGGTATTGAATAACTGATTTTTTTTCCCTTTCTCAAGCAGTCTCAAATTTTTGGTTGTTAGGTCTCATTAATTTTTTGTGTGTTGTACACAAGATTCCCCGCCTCTAAAAGGAAAAGCATAGGAAACAATTTAGGCTCAACAAAAATGTTTATGAAAAAAACAAACCATCCCAACAAAAACCCCACCCCATAAGATGGGGAAGGACCAAACAAGCCTTGTAACTTAAAAAAGGCCCAGTTTTGTTTACATAATAAAACATCTCTGAGCCCCTAAGTTTACCTAGAGTTAGACTCTCAAATCTGCATTTAATGCTTGTACAACCCGTCTAAAAATGAGGAATGCTGCCCTTTTCATGTTCCCATTAAAAACACACAAAATCAACACAAACCAGGATAATGAGCCAGATGGAAAAGTTAATGTGCTATAATGATATTTGTTTTGCAACATCAAAAGCAGCAGAAATACTGAATAAAATTTGATTAAATCATAAATACTGAGATTGAATATGCACATAGAAATTACATTTAGGCTCCATGAGCTGAAAGCTCTCTAAAAGTAGATAAAGTGCAAACCAGCAAGATCAGGTAGGTCCTGGTCCATCAGTACTCCCACTCGTCGGACTTCAAGTCAAGGTAGCTGAGGATGTTCTGGGCCAGCTTCACAGCCTGTTTCCTGGAAGCCTTACACTTCTCTTCTCCCTGGGGGTCAACGGCATCCAGGGCCAGCAACTGTTTGGTCAGCAGCTCCTCCAGACGGATGTAGTTCTTATCAGTTCGGTTTCCACCAAATGAGAGGACTTCGCCCTGGATCTCTGACAGGTTTCCAAGGACTCCCCACACAGCCTTGTTGGGGGGTGTCTCCTCGCAAGGGAACAGCTTCCTCTTCTCGAGCGCTTCCTTCAGGTCCAGGTATGTAATCAGGGTCTGCACTTCAATCACAGCTCTTCTCCTGGCTTCGCGGATGCAGGGGTTTTTCTCAAGACTCACTTCATCTAGCTGTCCAATCAAGCCCTGAAGTTCTGTCTTGGAGCTCAGGTATAATTCAGGAGGGGTCTGTGCCTGCAGAAGTTCATTCTTTATTTCTCTCATCCTCTTGAGGACCTTTTCTATTTTTAGAATGGAATGGTTCTGTCCCAGGTCAAATGCATGTGTATTGTCAGCTTCCTCTTCTAAATCTAGATATTTCAGTAATTTGTTGATATCTTCCACCACCTCCCTCCGATAATTCCTGATCTCTGTACGACCACACACATCCAAAGCATCTAGATCAGCAATCAACCCTGACAGCACACATGATAAGTGCCTGCAAGTCTCAGTACTGTCCACACCCATCAGAAGTGCGATCAGAGTGCCTCTGGCCTTGTTCACTTCACACATCACAGAATTGATCTTGGCAACGGAAGGATGCGCATCCTCAGAGAGTGGCAGGGAAGGCTGCTTCTTCACGCAGTCTTCAATAATCTCCTGCACTGCACAGATCTTGGTTAGCGTGTGGTACCTTGCTTTCCTCAAAGAGATCTTCCCTCCAGTTTTAACACGTGTCAGTCTCAGAATGACGTCCTGGATGCCTTCCTCAAACTCGTCAGTCACACAGTTGCCTCCACTGTAAAAGGGCACAATCTTTTCTTTCACAAGGGCCTGCGCTTCCTTAAAGATGTTCTGGATTTCAATGCGGTGTGGGTGGTTTGCATTCTGCTCCAGCTCTTTGAGAAGGCGTTCTGTCTCCTGTGCTGCCCTCTTCCTAGCTTGCTGAATGTCTCCTTTCCCTTCTGTATCTACAGAGTCTATTTCAAACAGTTGTTTCGTCAGAATCCTCTCCAGTTTCTTGTAATTCTTGTCATCCGACAGGCCACTGAAGCCAGCCACTTGCTGCTCTATATTCTTTACTTCCCTTTGGATCTCCTGAAGCCTACTGATAGAAGGGTGTTGGTTTCCCATATCCATACTTCTGTGTTCCGTTTCACAAGCACTGAAAGACGGCAAGAGTAACTTATTACGGTCTCTGCAGGATAATTAGATCAACCCATTCTAAACTCACTTTTAAAAGGCACACTTTTCCCCAGAGAACTTAGACAACACGCGGACACTAAGAGAGACTTACATAGATCTAATCTACATGGGAAGTAGAAAGTAGAAAAAGACGAGATCTCCTGAGTAAATTGGGAGCATGGGGACCTTAGGGGAGGATTGAAGAGGGGAAAGGCAGGGAGGGGAGCAGAGAAAAATGTAGAACTCAATAAATATCAAAAAAATGTAAAAAAAAAAAAGGGCACACTTTTTTTTTTTTTTTGGTTTTTTGAGACAGGGTTTCTCTGTGGTTTTGGAGCCTGTCCTGGAACTAGCTCTTGTAGACCAGGCTGGTCTCGAACTCACAGAGATCCGCCTGCCTCTGCCTCCCGAGTGCTGGGATTAAAGGTGTGCGCCACCACCGCCCGGCAGGGCACACTTTTTTAAAAGGGCTGATGGCACTATGGAGATAGCTGTCAGTCAAGTGCCCAAGTTGGAGCTCCAAAACACATATAAAAAAGTCAGGGAATGGGCTAGAAAGAGGGCTCAGTGGTTAAGAGCACTGGATGCTCTCCAGAGGACCTAGGTTCAATTCCCGGCACCCAAATGGCGGCTCACAGACACCTGGAACTCCAGTTCCATGGGATCTGGTCCCCTTTTTTGGCCTCTACAGGCACACACGTCGTGCACACACATACATGCAGGCAAAACACCAATGCACATAAAATAAAATATAAAACCCATGCAATACTTTTACGACCGGTGCCAGGGAGATAGAGATAGCTGGATCCCCGCGGTTCACTGGCTAGCTAGCCTAGCCTAAATGAGGAGCTTCAGAACAAAAAACCTAAAAAACAAAAAAAGCCTAAAAAACATAGTAGAAGGACACCACAAAAACGATGGGGTGAGGTGAACTCTGGCACCTGGGCATGTACCAAATCACACAGACAAAAGGTTCTGTCATCGTATAGATTTAAAAGACACACTTGAGGAAAGAAAAGATGTGACATGTCAATTCTCTCTCCTAAAAGCAGTTAACAGGAGCAAAACAAACAAAGCTGGGAGTGCTGGCGCATGCCTACACGCCTGGCACGAGGGAGACGGAGAGTTTAAGGTCAGCCTGGGCTACTTAGCGAGACAATGAATCGAAAGAAAACCGAAAACAGGGAACCATGGCGGGGGTTTTCAGGACAGACAGAAGTTACTCAGGGTCCAGTGTGGGGTAGATGTCTGGCCTGTGAACTCAGTCTTCAACAAGAAAGTGAGCTGCACACTTTCACCCTAGCCTGACCATCAGGTTAACAGCAACACCGTTTCCTCGGGTCTCGGCATCCTAAACTAGGTTACGGAACCGGCAGGGTGCCCTTGTGGAAGTTAACAGCGGCTCTTCCAAACCCACAGGACACCATTCTGCCGGGGGCCAACTAAGCAGCTTCCAAGTTCGCCCTCCCCCTCCAATCCCCCGCCCCCGAAAAAACGTGACTGCGATGATCTCGGTCACTCGCCTCCCCGAAAGCTTGCTTAGAGCGTTCCCCACGCTCTTAGGTGTCCGAACTCAGTCAGCCCCCGGGGAGGGTCCGGGGCCCGGCCCTCGCAGCGCTTTACCCCGGTGAGGTGTGCGTGGCGGCGGTCTTGGCTGCCGCGGAGGGCGGCGAGGTGGGAGATCGGCCCGTTACGGGGAGCGGCACCGGAGCGGGGCCCCCAGCGGCATCCCCCTCGCCCTTCCCGGCTAGGTCTGACCCGGGCGGCCGGTGAAGGGGCCGGCGGAGGCGGCGGCAGCTACTGGCCGCGGCGGCCGCTCCGGGGCGTCTCGGCCGGGCCCGACGCGCCGCCGCCTGACCTCACAATGGGCGCGGGGCGGGCGCGCGGCGGGGACGGCGAAGCGCCCGACCGGGGAGAACGAAGCTCGCGCCCCCGCGCTGCCCTCACCTGTGCCTCCCTCGCCATCGCGCTCCTTCACCTTCGCTTCCGCGGCGTTGGCACCGCCCTCGCGGATCCGGCCACACAGCTCCGAGCCCGGGGAAAACTTCGCTTCGCCACGTCCCGTCCGCCACCCGCCGGGTGATCTTTCTCTCAGGGAAAGTGCACGATCGGCCTCGCCGCAGCCTTTGAGCGCTGCCGTAAAGCCGACCTTTCCACTGTCGCGATTCTGACGTGCGTCGCGCAATCTAGTGCGCTGGGGCCATGGCGGTCTTGCGGCCCGGAAGCGAAGCGATTCGCTTGCATCTCTGCCGTTCTTTCTCCGGCGGCGTTGGTCGGCTGGCCCGTGAACGCGGGACGGAGCCCAGGGATGCTGCGTCCAGCCAGGTAAGCGGGACGCCCGGGGACGCTGGCAGGGAGGGAGGCCTGAGTATCCCCCGCGACGCCTGCGTCTGCCCCGCGGGCTAATCTTTGTAGCGGACCCGCTCTGGAGAGTGCGAACCTTGCTTGTTCCCGAAGTTAATTACTGTTTGTATTCACTCGACTCTTGAAGTGTGTATTTTATCATTCCCCGTTATTTTTCTTTTTGTTTTCTTTTTAACCATTTGCACTTCTTTGGGAGTGGATGTTTTAAAAGATGCCTACGTCTTGAGTCTATCAGTCGGATGAAAATGCTGACTAAAGCTTCAGATAAAACATTAAACAGGGCACATGGCTACTAACGCTTCATTTGCCATCATGCTAATGACAGAGTCTGGAGAGCTTTGTTTAAGCAATAATTAAGGGAGAACCGGGGGGGGATAATTAAAAATTTCAAAATGTGCCTGCTGTGTGAATTTTCATTTCTGTTACGCTGTGTTTCTTAGCACACTTTTATCATAACTGCGGCTTTGAAGTTCTGTCTAGTCTACATTTTAGATTTGTTGCTAGTCTACAGTTTAGATTTGTGGCCTAGGCTCCCGGCGGATGGCTCAGTTCTCTGGCACAAGAAACAAGCAATCCTGGGTCTGGAGAGATGGCTCAGTGGTTAAGAGCATTGCCTGCTCTTCCAAAAAGGTCCTGAGTTCAATTCCCAGCAACCACATGGTGGCTCACAACCATCTGTAATGAGGTCTGGTGCCCTCTTCTGGCCTTCGGCGTACACACAGATAGACTATTGTATACATAATAAAAAAAAAAAAGAAACAAGCAATCCTTCACTTCTCTAGAAAACAGAACTTTAGTCCTTGGGCAGAAAAAATAAAGCAGGTGTCAGAACATGCTTCGGGAGGGAAAATGTAACCAAGCCAAGAGCTTTCTCAGGGTGAGAGGTTCCCTGGCATTCATTCATTTTGTTTTTGAATTGCGGGCGATATGCGTGCTCTGGAGTTGAGCGGACAGCTTTCTGGAGACCTGTCGCTCCTTCCATGGTAGGTTCCGAAGTGGAACTCAGGCCCTCACCTGAAATGCTTTACCCGCTGAGCCATCTTGCCTGACCTTCCCTAGCCTATCTGGTGAACTAATGCTGGAAAAAAGATCAGCAAGGAGAAGTCTTTGAAGAGTCTTGCTGGGGATGTGGGGGGTGTGGGGACTGAACCCCTTTAACTCACAAGGCAGGCTGGTCTCCATAAAGTGAGACCCTGTCTCAAACAAAACAAAGCAAACAAAAAGTTAATATTCCTCAGGGTCTGGGTCCTCAGGGTAAGCCTGTGCTGCTCGCCCTTTGGAAGGCAGCCGTGGGGATGACCAGCTAGGGGAGCTGTCATGAGCCAGAACTTGCCGGTTCTACACTGCCCATGCTGTGCTTTTTTAGGATCGAAATGTCCCATTATGATAAATATTAGGTGGCCCAGAAGAAAACAGTTTTGCCTAAGGGCAATTTATGTCTTTTTTTTTTTTTTTTTTTTTGGTTTTTCAAGACAGGGTTTCTCTGTGGTTTTGGAGCCTGTCCTGGAACTAGCTCTGTAGACCAGGCTGGTCTCGAACTCACAGAGATTCGCCTGCCTCTGCCTCCCAAGTGCTGGGATTAAAGGCGTGCGCCACCACCGCCCGGCGGCAGTTTATGTCTTAATACATTTCTTGTTTCCTGAACTATTGAGTGCTTGTAAGATGGAGGTTGCCTTGCAAAGACACTGTAAATAGCAAGTCTAAGAGTAACATTGTGGCTGGGCATGGCAGTGTGATTTGAATCCCAGCACTTGGGAGGTGGAGGCAGGCGGACGGCTGAGGTTGAGGCCAGCCTGCTCCACAGAGCAAGATCTACACAAGGAGACCCTGTCTTGAAAAATCAAAAACAAATAAATAAGTAACATTTTAAAAAGGAACATTGCAAACCTTTTCTTCAGTTAAGTAAATTCTGTACTAGCTTATTCTGCATATTTTTCTTTAGCTGTCTTGCTTTAAGGAGACCCACATTTGGGACCCGTATATAACTTCATTTCCGATCTCTTTTTACTAGTTGCTTTTTAGTTTTGTCTTTGTGTGTGTACAGTCTTGTGTATCCCAGGTTGACCTCAGACTTGCTGTGTAACTGAGGATGACCTAGACCTTCTCATCTCTGCCTCCGTCTTCCCAGTACTGTGATTGTGGTGTCCATCAGGAGGTGTTGTGCAGTGTTAAGGACTGAGCCACAGCAGCAGCCCCGGTTATTTTTTTTTTTTTTTTTTTTTTTTTTTTGGTTTTTCGAGACAGGGTTTCTCTGTGGTTTGGAGCCTGTCCTGGAACTAGCTCTGTAGACCAGGCTGGTCTCGAACTCACAGAGATCCACCTGCCCCTGCCTCCCGAGTGCTGGGATTAAAGGCGTGCGCCACCACCGCCCGGCAGCCCCGGTTATTTTTAAGGGTGATTTTTGTTGTTTTTTGTTTGTTTTGTTGTTGTTGTTGGTTGTTGAGACAGGATTTCTCTGTGTAGCCCCAGCTGTGCTGGAACTCATTATGTAGACCAGGCTAGTCCCAAACTCAAGAGAGCCACCTCCCTCTGCCTCCTGAGTGCTGGTAATAAAGGTATACATCACCATGCCCTGCTAGGAGGTAATTTTATGTATCTAGGTGTTTTACTGTGTCTGTGTCTGTGTATGCAGAGTCTGTAGAGGCTAGAGTAGTGTGTTGAATCCTCTGGAACTGGAGTTACAGATGACAGTCGGCCCCTATTTTAGTTAGACACCATGACCACAACAAGTCTTACAGAGGAACACATTTAATAGGGTGGCTTACAGTTCAGAGATTCAGTCTATTATCATCATGGGACATGGTGGTGAGCAGGCAGATTTGGTGCTGGAGAGATAACTGAGAGTTCTACATCTTGTGCAGGCAACAGGAAGTGAACTCATACTAGGCATGACTTGAGCATATATATGTGTGTGTGTGTATACATATATATATACATATGCATATATACACATACACTGATATAGAGTTCAATACTTTGCGTAGATATGGATCTTGGTTTACTGATACAAATTTAAGATCAATTTTGTTAGCCGGGCAGTGGTGGCACACGCCTTTAATCCCAGCACTCCGAATGCAGAGGCAGGCAGATCTCTGAGAGTTTGAGGCCAGCCTGGTCTACAAGAGGTTTCCAGGACAGACTCCAAAAAGCTACAAAGAAACCCTGTAAAAGATCAATTTTGTTATATATATTTATTTCTGCTCTTGATTAAGGTACTGTGTTTGTTCAGCTCATTTAAAAAAATGTAAGACTCAAGCTTGTAGTCATGTTAGTTAGGTTTTCTAGATACATATATATATTTCAGTTAGATAGGTATTCTTCAAATCTTTCAGAGACCTTCAGAATATGGCATTTAAAATGTTTTAAGAACTTTTATGACAATGAGACACATTTGTTCCTGGGAGCACCAATCTACTTCAAGAGGAAGATGGGCATCAAAGTGGCTCCTTATGGAGTTTGCTAGCCCTTTGGGCAAGGAACTGTTCTTGCCTGGACTGCTTGATGTTTGCTGTATGAACTGGACAAGTGGAACCCACAGAAAAATAACTGCTGAACTTTCCTGAAGGTGAGACTGTCCTTCAGGGTTCCCGCTTCATGAAAGAGTCTTCCAGACATTCTGCAGGACACAAAAGGAAGTGACTGACAAACTGCCAATATAGGTGGAATATGTCTTTGAAATTTTCTGCTTAGTGGAAAAGTCTCCTGGATACTATGGGTCTATAGGCTGAAGATGGATGCCCCAATGGTACAGAAGAACTTTGGGTGACTGTCCAGGCAGCGAGATGTCTCTGTCAATTCTAGAGTTTTGGAAGTTGCTTACAATGCACTTCCTGTTAACTTAGGTAATATTGTATCCTTCTGCCGTCTTTGATGGAGTTGAAGAATAGATAGTTTAGTTTTCCTTAGTTACAATAAAAGATAAAGTAGATATAAATAGGTAACTGTAATTCTTGCTTGATACCTGTTTTGTTATATGTAATTTTACTATGCTAAGGTTAAAACCTTCCTTTTTATTTCAGCAGAAAAGGGAGGTGTTGTGGGATTCCCCTCTATATACCATTGGTTAATAAAGAAGGTGCTTTGGCCAGTGGCTTAACAGAATATAGCCAGGCTGGAAAAGATACAGAGAGAGAGTAGGTAGAGTCAGTGAGATACCATGTAGCCGCCTGAGGAGACAGATGGTGGAACCTTGCCAGTAAGCCATGGCCTTGTCATGATGCACAGATTAATAGAAATGGATTGATTTAAGATATAAGAACTAGCTAGAAATATGATTAAGCTATTGCAAATAATATAGTTTCTATGTGATTATTTAGGTCAGGGCAGCCGGAATGAATAAACAGCCTCCTGCAACAATGTTCCTCAAAGCCTGACTCCACAGTTACACACTTCTTCCAACAAGACAATACTTATTCCAACAAAGTCTCACCTCCTAATAGTGCTACACCCTATGAGATTATGGGGGCCAATTACATTCAGACTATCACAGCCCCCATATGGGTACTGGGAATTGAACTTGGGTCTTCTGAAGGAGCAGCTAAGTACTCTTAATAACCAAGCCATCTCTCTAGTCCAGGGGTAAAAGTTTAATGAGGTATAGGACATTTACACTATTACATCATTTACACTAGAAAAAAAAATGAGTAATTGTACACGAACAGGCCTGTTGTCACTGCTGGAACCATGGCCTCCTGGCATGATATACAACTACTGCTGTAGCATTCCTCAAAACTGTTAGTCAGCCAGGCATAGTGGATCATGCCCATAATCCTGTCACTCGGGAAGCTGAAGTGGGAGAAACAGTTCAAAGCTAGCCTCAGCTACATAGAATTCTGAGGTTACATGACATCCTTTCTCAAGAAAAAAAAAGTCACTTTTAACTTCATGAAATGTGGGCAGTGGTGAGGCAGGCAGATCTCTGAGTTCAAGACCAGCCTGGTCTATAAGAACTAGTTTCAGAACAGGCTCCAAAGCCACAGAGAAATCCTGTCTCAAAAAACAAAACCAAAAACAAAGCAGCCTGCCTTTTCTTATTATGGAGTTTGTTTATTGTGGTTTAAACTTTTCTGAAACCAGGAAAACATTCCAGACCTTTGGCCTGAGTTTTCAAAGGACAGGCCATTTTGATATTTTTTTGAAGTAACAAAGGACTCAAGTACTGCACATGGACACAGACGGGGCTCTTGATGAAGCCACCTCTGCAGTTCTGAAAGCCATGTCCTTGTGATGTGTTGCTGAAACATCAATGGAGCCATGTGTTTGTAATGGCTGGTGTTTCCTGGTGTGGGTCCCTGAGGTACCAGAGGCACAGAGTACTTAGGCAGGGCTTCATACAGTAATTTGTGTTCCTCAGTGTTTGTAGATGGCCATGCAGGAAAAACAGGCTGAACCCCCCGCCCCAATGTGAATCACTGCAAAAAGTAGTTTACTGAATCTGTAGCTTGAGACTGGGCCCCTTGAGGAGAGCACCTCCAGGGTGCCTAACTTTTAAGAGGAATTGGGAGTTGCAGAAAACCACCTTAGTGTGCTGGATAGTTTTATGTCCCCTTATTACAAACTAAGGTCAAATGAGAGGAGGGAACCTCAATTAAGAAAGTGCCTCCCTAAGATCAGCCTTAAGTAATTAGTGATTGATGGGGGAGAGCCCAGCCATAGGTGTGGCCATTCCTGTGCTGGTGGTCCTGGGTTCTGTAAGAAAGTAGGTTGAGCAGCATCCTTCTGTGGCCTCTGCATCAGCTTCTGTCTCGGGTTCCTGGTTTCTGCCCTCACTGCTATTGATAATGAGCTGCTGTATGGACTGTGAGTGAAATAAACCCAAGTTGATTTTGGTCATGGTGTGTTATCATATCAGTAGTAACCTCAAGACAAGCACCGCAGTGCCTACCTGCGAAGCAGACCCTGGATTGGAGATGGTAGGAAAGACACGGGTAAGAAAGCAGTGGACTGGAGGACTCCAAGGAGGAGACTCCTGCTATGGTCCTAATGTCTGCTTCCCCTTGCAGATGGCAGTCAAGATAGGTTCAGTGACTGTTGCTTTTTTTAGTATTAAACCTTTGCATAGCTGATGGGCTAGGCTTTGTGTTGGCTGAATTTGGTTTGCTGGTATTTTTTCATTTGTTGTTTGTTTTTTGCTTTTTTTGAGACAGGGTTTCTCTATGTAGCTTTGGAGCCTGTCCTAGAACTCACTCTATAGACCAGGCTGACCTCGAACTCACAGAGATCCACCTGCTTCTGCCTCCTGAGTGCTGGGATTGAGGCGTGCGCTGGTTTCACGTAGCACCTTTCTTCATGTAGTAGGAGACTGGGGTGCTAAATCCACTGAAGACTTTGAGCTCTCAGAGGAGCCTTGTAAAGCAGGAAGCCTCTGGCAGATGTGGACACTCTCTGTTGTCCTTTCTCCCACTGTGGCTTTGGGCTGTGGGAGGAGGAGTAAGAAACAGAGGGCAAGAACTGTTAGGCTGACTGCCTCTGGCAAATGTTGGATTCTTGTCTGACTCCCTGCAGGGTACGTGGCCCAGGAGGAGTCTCCCCTCCCACGCTCAGCCCTCCTGTCCACGTTTCAGGAAGCTAGGCATTATGTTCTTACACTGTAAGAACTTAAATTACAGTAATTATTCTCTCTACAAAGGGAGACTGCTTTTCCAAAAGGGTTTTTTCCTCCCCCAAGCTTCTTGCTTTCTTTCCTAATAGCTCCTGCATGGTGAACAAAGACCCAACTATTTTCATGTAGCAAAAGCAGAGGAGTTAACCCATCATAGTCAAAGATAAAAATCTCTCAAAGTGTTGTGCAAAACTGGATGCCTGGAACTTTTCTTGCACAGGTTCTTCTGTGGAGGTGAGTGATCTGACGCCAGTAGATCTGTCTGGAGAAGCCGCTGCCCTGCTGGCGGCTCTGTAGGCTTACTGTGCTGTGTGCGACAGGAGAGTGCTGGCTGGGGCCCTTTATTTTTGAGACAGTATCTCACTGTAGTTCCTTAGCTGGCTTGGAAACTAGCTGTGTAGATCGGGCTGGCCTGGAATAATTCTTGCCTCTAACCTCCTGAGTACTGGGTTAAAGGTGCACATGGGGGGCTTTTCCACATTTCCTGATGTGGACAGAGTCTGTGAGAAGAAAAGAACATGTTTCTAGCTTGTGAAAATGCTCCTAGTAAGGGTTTGAAGCTGTAAGCAGGAAGTGCAAAATGAAACCCTTGCACCAATAGTAGAAGGGCAGCATGGGCTCTAGGGTATGGGCTGTACTAGGTTCCTGAAGCATCCAGCAGTCTTCAGCAGCAGTGGCCGGGTTAGCACTTCACCAGTCCTTTGCCTTCCCTGTCTCCCCTGGCCAAGCTTAGCTTTGTACTGCTCCCACTAGCACTGACCTGCCTACATCTTCAGCTTCCTGAGACGTTTGAACTCAAGACCCTGGACCCGTCTACTTGCCTGCAATCCCAGCCTTTGAGCCTTTGTGGGTAGACCCAGAGATGCTCCAGAGCTAGTGCCTTGGGATCTCACTTAGGACATCTGAACATGCTGTTTTGTTCTACCTCACCCCAAACTGCCATGTGTGGTGGAGTTAAGCCTTGCTTGAGGAGATGGCTCAGTGGTGGAGTGCTCGCTGCAGAAGTCTGAGGATCAGAGTTCTGATCCTGGACTCCATTTAAATCTGAATGAGTGTGACTGCTTGTGTGTAATCCCAGCATGTGGGAAGCAGAACAATCCCTGGAGTAAGAAGCTGGCTCTTCAGAGTAGCTGAGGCCGAGCTTCAAGTTCAGTGAGGGACCCCGCTTCAGGTGAGAGCAGCAAGGGAAGACACCCAGTGCCACCCTTGGGCCTCTGCATGCACAGTGCGCAAATGTGCACCCATATATACACATACCACACACACAAACATGAAGAAAGGGGAGCCGGGCAGTGGTGGTGCACACCTTTAATCCCAGGACTTGGGAGACAGAGGCAGGCAGATTTCTGTGTGTTTGAGGCCAGCCTGGTCTGCAAGAGCTAGTTCCAGGACAGGCTCCAAAGCTACAGAGAAACCCTGTCCCGAATAAAGAAAGGGGAGGGGGAGTAAGCCTTTTGGAATGCTAGAGAGATGTGCCGTACCAGCAGGAAGATGTGAAAACCCTCACGTCTATGATCCTGGTGGTGGGTGGGGCCGTGGAGACAGGCAGATCCGTGACGCTTGTTGGCTGGGCAGCCAGGTTAGCACATTTGGTGAGTTTCAGGTTCAGTGAGCGGTCCCATTTCAAGTAATTAGGTATGGAAAGTAATCGAGGAAGACACTTGGCAGACTTCTGATTGCTACTTAGAACATCTGAATGCGTTGATGCCACCTCATCCAAAGCTACCGTATGTGGTGAGTGGTCGATATAAGTTTGGCCTGGGATGGGGAGATGGCTCCTCCACCTGTACACAGGCACGCTAACAGGTATACACACGTGTACAAAGGAAGCCATTGGAGCCTGG
Source organism: Chionomys nivalis (assembly GCF_950005125.1). Taxonomy (NCBI): domain Eukaryota; kingdom Metazoa; phylum Chordata; class Mammalia; order Rodentia; family Cricetidae; genus Chionomys; species Chionomys nivalis. The sequence goes on along the minus strand of NC_080095.1, from coordinate 15,746,515 downwards.
GACTGTGGTGCAATGAAAGTGCGTGTCTTGAGTGGCTAGGGTCCAGAGTTACAGATGATTGGGAACCACAGCATGAGCTTTCTGGGTCATCTGAAAGAGCAGCAAGTACTTTTAGTCACCGAGCCATCTCTCCAGCTGCCTTTTGGTTTTCTGACAAGGTCTCACTATGCAGCCCTGAATAGTCTGGAATTCACTCTGTAGTTCAGACTCACATATCTGTCTGCCTCTGCCTCCTGAGCGTTTAAGGGTGTATGCCCCGCACCCAGCCTTAAAACATTTTTTCTTTTTCTTTTTTTTTTTTTTTTTTTTTGAGACAGGATTTCTTTGTGGAACTCACTCTGTAGATCAGGCTGGCCTCAAACTCAGAGATCTTTGTGCTTCTGCCTCCTGAGTGCTGGGATTAAAGGTGTAGGCCACCACCACCCAGCCTTAGTAGCATCTTCAGAAGTCCAAAGTGTACACACACACACACACACACACACACAGGGAATGGAACCAAGAGCCTCGGGAGTGCCAGGAAGACACTCTTACCAGCAGCCACGTTCTCGGTCCTTTTCTTTGCACTTGGCACTTTGAGGCAGGGTGTACTAAGTTGTCCAGGCTGACTTCCAGCTGTGATCGTGCTTCAGCTTCCTAGCTGGAGTAAAAGGCCTGCCGACTAGGCCTGGCCTTCTGTCATGATGTAGAACTCTTTTAGCATCGTTTGGTGAACAGTATAATGTTAAATTAAGCCAGGTGTGGCAGTGTTTGCCTGTAATACCAGCACTTGGGATGCTGAGGCAAAAGGATTGTGAATCTAGCCTAGGCCACATAGTTAGATTCTGTCTGAAGAAACCAGAGGGGGAAAAAAACAAACAAAATTCGTACTATAGCTTTTTGTTTGGAAAGGTATTAGATACATTGTAGTCTTTCGCAGAATAAACTGATGGGGGCATTGAATAAATGCAGGTTGTTGAATTTATAACACTAGGGGAGGGTTCGTTTGCATGTTAATCCTGTGTCTTTCATTAAAGGTCTCAAGATTCTGCCCTCCAAGACAGTCTTGCCATGATTGGATAGGACCTCCAGATAAACACTCAAACCTTCGTCCAGTTCATTTTCATATTCCTGAAAACGAGTCCTCCTTGGAACAAAGACTTAGAGAATTGAGACAAGAAACACAAGAATGGAATCAGCAGTTCTGGGCGAACCAGAATTTGACCTTTAATAAGGTAAGGGTGGGATTCACGTCAGTGAAGCACAGTACACTCAACCACTTGAGGGCGCTAAATCCTCAGGGTTTACATTGTTGCTGTTCTGTTGGGGTTTATGTGAATCTATAGAATAGTGTCTTTAGCAGCCAGGTGTTGTGCTGCATTCCTTTAATCTCAGTACTTGGGAGTCAAAGGCAGAGGGATCGCTAGCAGCCTGGTCATCTTAGTAAGCTCCAGACTAGCCTGAGATACATAGTGAGACCCTGTCTCAAAATAAATAACATAAAAGTCTTTAGGAGATCAAAGATTGTTTTAAGCCACTGTGTAACTGTGTGGAAGACGCCTTGGTCAGTTATAGGTCACAGAGTTTGAGGCTTCCTAGGAAGAGAAGTAGCAGGGGACCAGGACTGGGGCCAGGACTAGTTCCCGTCCTCAGTGGTGTTCCTGTTTATGAGAAATAATTGTCATAGGTTGTCACTTATCATAGTTCAGTTTTTTTGTTCCTTTGTTTTTAAGACAGGGTTTCATCTTGTAGGCCTGGCTGTCTTGGAACTCACTCTGTAGACCAGGCTGTCCTCGAACTCACGGAGATCCTCCTGCCTCTGCCTCCCAAGTGCTGATTAAAGGCGTGTGCCACCACCCAGCAAGAGACCTCAAGATTCTTACTGACTTACTCAATCCACATGAGAAGTGAGTGTAAATATCCTATTGGAAAACAAAATATAAACAAAGTCTCTGCTGTATTCTGTGGATACAACTTCCCAAATCCATTGACTATCCTGTTTTTGAGTCGTTTTTCAAGCTGTTATCCCAGCACTCTGGATCGGGAATACAAGACCAGTGTCTACCACTTGGCAAGTTTGAATCCATCCTGGGTTATGTGAAAAGTTTCCTATGCCAAGCTCAACACTTTTGTTTTGTTTTGTTGTTGTTTTTCTTTTTCAAACAGGGTTTCTCTCTGTAGCTTTGGAGCCTGTCCTGGAACTTGTTCTGTAAATCAGGCTGCCTCGAACTCACTGAGATCCACATGCCTCTGCTTCCTGAGTTCTGGGATTAAAAGCATTCGCCACCACAGCCCAGCCCTAGCATGAAACTTTAACCAGACTGAGATGGTTTAAAACAAGCTCAGGTGGCCTCTGGAGAGGTGTTTCAGGAGATCCAGTGCCCTCTTCTGGCCTCCTCAGTCACTGTACATGCATGCTGTACACAGACACACATAAGATAATCTTTTTTTTTTTTTTTGGTTTTTCGAGACAGGGTTTCTCTGTAGCTTTGGAGCCTGTCCTGGAACTAGCTCTTGTAGACCAGGGTGGCCTCAAACTCACAGAGATCCGCCTGCCTCTGCCTCCTGAGTGCTGGGATTAAAGGCGTGCGCCACCACCGCCCAGCGTTTAAGATAATCTTTTTAAAAAGCAGGCTTTGAGGTGTGATGTTTCTCAGGAAACCTCCAAATTTCTCTGCACTGTGCTCTTAGCCGAGAGAGGAAGAAGCTAGAGAAGACCATTCTTTCTCCTTTTGTTTTTGGTACTGGGGATTAAACCTAGGGCCTTGTACTGGGCAGATGCTTTATTAGTGAGCTACAATTCCTTCCCGTGTTAATTTTTACCTTGAGATGTAGTCATGTTAAAGTTGCCCAGGGTGTCTAGGCCTCCTGAGTGGCTGGATTGTGCACCACCACTCCTGCTAAGAAGAGAGTTGTTTGTTTTAATTTTTTTTTAATTTTGATTTTTCAAGACAGGGTCTCATGTAGGCATGGTGGGCTCATACTTGTAGCTGAGGATGGCCTTAACCACCCAATCCTCCTGTCTCCACTCCCCAAGTTTGAGGAGTATAGACCTGTACTAAACACCTGCTAAGAGGGTTCTGATTGTTGTCTTTCAGGAAAAAGAAGAATTCATTTATTCAAGACTTCAAGCTAAAGGCTCAGGCCTGCAAACCAAGTCAGGTTAGTATGATTGTTCTGTGTTAATGTCAAAAGATGGGCTGTTGAGGGAAGGAAGTGGAGGGGCACACAGCCTCTGCCTTCCCTTGCTGTCTCACTCACCTGTGGAGACCTCTTTTCCTGTGTGTGTGTGTGTGTGTGTGTGTGTGTGTGTGTATACCATCATGGTTCCTACAAGCTGCAGGCTCCCTCTTCTCTCTTTCTCCTTTAGATGAAGTCACAGCCTCTCAGAGTTTAGGTCTTCCTTTTTCCTTTGCTTTCCCTGGGAATAGAATCCAGGGCTCTGAGCATTGTAGGTAAGCACTCGGGCATTGGACTGCACAGCCTTTTGTCCTTCTGATGAGTGACTTCAAGCTAAGGTCATGAGGCCTCTGTAATCTCCCAAACCTCCTGCCTTCCCAGGTCTTCTAGGTTCCTGAGTGAGTCAGTTCTCAAGCCAGAAAGCAGAGAGCTGTCTGTTGGCCTTCCTCTCTAAATCAGGCAACTGAACTGTGTGTTTCCCATCACTTCTGCTTTCTTGTGTTGTAACCACTGTTAAAGTTCAGGCCCCTGTTACTTCTCTATCCACTGTAGCTTCTCTGTTTTGTTTTATTTTTTGACGCAGGGTCTTACTATGAAGGCTGTCCTGGAACTTGCTCTGTAGACCAGGGTGGCCTTGAACTCACAGAGGTCTTCCTGTGTCTGCCTCCTGAGCTGGATTAAAGGTGTGCACTACCATACCTGGCCCCATCTTTAAGTCAGAGGCTGGTTGCCTGGGTATCTGTCGGCACTGTTCAGCCTGCTGTGAAGCTTACACAGAAAGTTTGGGTTAATTTACAAAAAATAGAATTGACCTCTGAATGTCCTTTGTCAAACCCTGCTTTAAATGAATTCTTTGCACCATAGCTAGACTGTTCTACCTAAAATGCATACCTGGTACTTTGGGTTTTTGTTGTTGTTGAGACTGTATCTCGCTATGTAGCCCTGGCTAGCCTTGTACTCAGAGATCTGACGTGCTGGATTAAAGGTGTGGCCATCACGTCCAGTCCTCGCCATAGGCTTCTGGACTCTGGCCACAGAGCAGCTCCCTGCCTCACATTCCTGGGGCGGGGAAACAGACCACAGGCTGCTGGGTTTGCTTGTTTTTTATTTGTTTGTTTGGTTTTTGATTTTTTTGAGACTTAAAGTTCCAAAAAATATGTAGCTGGGACTGGCCTTGAATTCATGGTAGCCTTTCAGTCCCAGCTTCCCCACTACCTGGATGGCCATTTCTTTTGCTCAAAATAGCCGTGGCCATTTTCTCTTAGTGTTGAGGTCAGGCCTTACTAAAATTCCAGCTGTTTGTTAAGCAAATGCCTGCTGTCAAAATATTCTCATGGGCAGTCCTGAGCCATTAACCTCCAAAGCTGGGTCTGTCATTGGGTTAAAAGTACCATCATTCTCTACTGATCCCTAGCCTGTCCTGTTTCCTCAGAGAAAGACCAAGGGGTAGCAGTCTGGATGCTAGTCCCCCTCTATTCTCTGTGCAGACAACCAGTGTCTTACCAGATCAGCAACAGGAAGGGGTACTGTACCCTAACAGTGAGTGTGGGAATGAACGGTGGGGTCAGTTTGGTCCTGACTGAGTGCCAGGCATTCTGCTGAGTTCCTTATACATACATACATGCATACATACATGCATACATACATACATATACATACACACACACACATATACATACATACACACACACATATCAGCCCCAAAGACCAAATCCTGTGTGATGAGTCTGAGGCTTAACTGGGTGAGTACCCAGCCTGCGACCATAGAGTAAGATAGGAGCGAGAGTCTGCCCATGGCTGTCAGACCCGAAGGCCTCGCTGATCAGCAGTTCTCAGTTCAGCCTCTGCTAGCTGCTTGTGTGTGCGCGCGCATGTGTGTGTGTGTGTGCGTGTGAGAGAGAAACACACACATTCTCACACATATGGTAAAGGGGTATCCGTGCTGCACCAGATCAGCACAGCTCATGCTGTGGTATTGCATTAGAGACTGGCCATTTTTCTAATAGGAGAGTTGTTTTGACTTCTCTGAACATGGCAGTCTTATTAGTGACTCTGCTATGTACTGAAAGACTGGCCTTAAGTAACATTTATAATTAATTTGGCAATGAAAAAGGACAGACTGTCTGGAGAGGGACAGTGCAGAGTCACCGCTCTGGCAGTATTCAGAGCATCATGTGGAAGATGGATAATCCCAGTTGGGTGGGAGCAGCATGGTTAATAAGGTGTTACTGGAAACTGCTGAGCATGAGCATGAGCTCTGGGGAGTTTCCCGTCTGCAGCTGCTCTCTAATGTGTACATGCTCAGAAACATCTTGTTCTGTAGGCTACACAGTGACCAGTTGCATGGGGGAGGGGTGCACAGTAGGCAAGATGGCTCAGTTGTCCAGAACACACATGTGCTGAGAAGTGCTTACCATATGGGGCTTCAAAGGACATTTGTCTAGTAAGTTATATTGGAAAAACAAATTGCTTTTGATGTAAAAGAAAAATTTAGATTTATTCCTCTTAGAATACACATTCCAAATTTTTTTTTTAATTATTAGGTATCAGTTACTGATAGACTTCTGAGTTAAATCTGGCATTTCTAGTGGTAGAAGGTCAAGCTGAGCCAGACGATGGTGGCGCACGCCTCTAACCTCAGCACTCGGGAGGCAGAGGCAGGCAGATCTCTGTGAGTTTAAGACCAGCCTGGTCTGCAAAGTGAGTTTCAGGACAGCCAGGACTGCACAGTGAAACCTTGTTTTAAAAAACAAACGACAACAAAAAATCATGGGGCTTGTAACTTAAGGGCCTGCTTGTCAGGGTTTCTGTCCTGCCCAGTTCCCACAGCCGCTTAGCCCCAAAGAAGATCACACAGAGATTCTATATTAACGATAAAGTGATTGGCCCATTAGCTCAGTCTTCTCATTAAGTCTTGTAACTTATATTAACCCATTATTCTTATCTATGTTAGCCACATGGCTCAGTACCTTTTTCAGGTCACATCCTGCTTCTTCGGTGATATGGGCAGAATTGAGAGGAATGGGCTTCCTCCTTCATAGAATACTCTGTTCTTATTCCCCACCTCTATTTCCTGTCTGGTCTTCCCGCCTATATTTCCTACCTGGCTATCAGCCAATCAGCATTTATTTAGAACATGATTGACAGAACACAGACAATTCTCCAGCACCAGGGGCTGAAGAACAACAGAATCATGGTTCAGTGGTTAAGAGCACTGGCTGCTCTTCCAGAGATTGAACCTGGGTTTGATTCCCAGCACCTACATGACAGCTCACAACTGTCTGTGACTCCAGTTCTAGGGGTTCTGACATCCTCACACAGACAGACATGCAGGCAAACACCAAGGATATAAAAATAAATTGTATATGTTAAGAAAAAACCCAGTTTTTAAATATTTATTTATTATGTAAACAGCATTCTGCCTGCATGTATCCCTGCAGGCGAGAAGAGGGCACCAGATCTCATTACAGATGGTTGTGAGCCACCATGTGGTTGCTTGGAATTGAACTCAAGACCTCTGGAAGAGTAGTCAGTGTTCTTAACTGCTGAGCCATCTCTCCAGCCCCCCCCAACCCAGTTTTGTATATGGATGGGACCTAAATTCCAGAGTCCCCTTTGAAAGCACCCATGAAGTGACCTGGGGGCCTCCTGTTCATCTCCACATCCTAAAGTTTATACCATCTGCATCTTAGGGCACAGGAGGCATTCCAGGCCCAAACATCAGCAGCACAGGACTGCAAGTGTCTGAATGCTGGGGTGCCTGTGAGGGGACTAGCAGCAGGCGCTGGTTCGGCAGGCTCAGTGGGTGCTGAGGACCTGGGTATGGGCTGTACTTAGGCAGTGGGGGCAAAGCCACCCTAGGACTCCTTCCTAAAATTCCTCTCCTGCAGTCTTGCCCTTCTCTAGCTTGGTGTACTCTGGCCCTCTGCCTCCTTGTTTATTCCTCTGTCCAGTGATGGTAACCCCCAGGCCAGATTCCAGTCCTGCTGGGCCTTGGCTCAGCAGACAGAGATGGGGTTGTATTGAATGAGCCTAGCTGCTGCCATGGGAACGTGATGGAAGTGGCCCAGAGGGGCCAAACAATGTCAGTGTCCAGGAAACACACACAGTTCACCATAAATGGCAGATGGGTGGTGTTTGTAGCTAGGATGACACGGGTCTTCCTAAGATACCTGCGGACACGTGCCCAGTGTGTGGAGAGGAAGCCTTCCTAAGATACCTACGGACACGTGACCAGTGTGTGGACAGGAAGCTGCTCACTGTAAACCAACAGTGTGTCTCAAGCAGCAAGGCAGCAGTCTGTGGCTGGTGACAGCCTGAAGTCCCTAGCCTTTTCTAGAAGGATCTACCTGCTGTACCCATTATGACATGCAAAGAAGAAAGCAGTAGCCATGACTATCTCTAAGAAGTCCTTGTGGGGCAGTGAGTCCAGCACGTCTTCCTTTCAGGTTTTCTTTAATTGCAAAGTGGGGATGTCTGGATGCTGGGTGATTGCAGACTAGGCAGAGCGGCTGGCCACCTGCTGCCTGGCTGGTCTGCAAGTTCTGCTGCCCTGTGGGAAATTCACCGACTGACATCAAGAACAGGAAGCAATCTGGAAAGAGCCACCCCCCATCCCCCCCCCCCGCCACCTCCCGTTTCTTTGACTGCACAGGTGTTTGTGCATCCAGAAAAGAGGGAGCCATGGAGACAGATCCACTTTGTCAGATGGCATTTGTGAGACACCCACACGTTTTCAGTAGTGATGTAATGAATTGAGTTTTCCCTCTCCATCCTCCGATATTGCTCCTTTCCTCTTCTTCCCTTTCTGTGCCCCAGCCCTCTCTTTACCCTTTTCCCTGCTCCAGTTTGTTTTATGTTCAGTAACAAGAGGCAGAGATGACAGGGGTAGAGCAAGGATGACTTGGCAAGCATTGATGGGGTTCCTGCTGTCTGATCATTGACCGAGGTGTTGGGATAAGGTGACCCTGTCTGAGCCCCTGGGGAAGCATCAGGTGTGGGCAGCTCTGCCTGCCTCCACCCTCCACTGAGTGCAGCAATGACAAGCCCACCTACAGTCCCCTCTCAGCTCTCTGTGAGGCTGTGCTGGGGTGATGGTTTGCTCGAGACAAGGAAATAGGTGAAGGGAGGACACAGTTCACGTCTATGTGGACAATGGGAGAACCTGTCCCTCCAGTGGAACAGCTTGTGCTGCTGTTGCCAGGGGAACAACTTTTCTGTTTTGACAGTCCCTCTCGCTATGAAAGGCCCGGAGATGCTGCTGGAGGCAAGGGATCCTTCCCTAAGGATCCTTCTCACACCAGTTTGGAATTATGATTAATAGAATGGTTATTTATTTAAAGGGGGAAAAACTTACAGATCACCGTCCCAGACAACAGCCCTCTGCACAATCAGGAAGGGAGTCTAGTGGCCAGGAGCGGAGCAGGAAGAGAGAGCGAGGAGGGAAGTGGCCGCTTTTTTAAAGGGAGAGAGACCACGCCCTAATGGGCTGGTATCTCAGCAGCTATTGGCTGGAGGAGCGGAAGGACCTCCCACAACACCTAAAGATCAGCTAAGATCTGCCACCCCGAAAGCATCTCTGCACTGGGCTCTCTCCATCCTGCTGTCCTCCGGTCTGGTCCTACTTCTCCCACCTGTCTGTGTCCTTTGAGACCAGCTTATATGCGTCACCTTCCCTGGAACCTTTGGTGTCCCTAATTTGGCAGGTGGCAGGTACCCCCGTTCACTTGAGTAGATTCATCTTCCCAGAGGCATGCAGCTGGCTTCTGGGGTGGGGTGGGTGGAGCAGAGAACCTCAGTGCTGCCCTTGGGAGCTGACAAGCCAACAGAGCAGGGTCAGCATGCAGGTGGGTTGGTAGATTCACACTGCACTTCTAATGTGTGGACCCTCGGAGAAAGCTAGCAGGGAATTAGGGAGTAGAGTGGGCACCTGTCAGTGTACATGTGTGCATCCCTGCTGATGTGCAGATTTACTACACGATACAGGCATCGGTGTGTATGGGAGGGGTGTTCTTTAGGTGAGGGGACAGCAGGAACAAGCACATGTGAATAAAGTACTGTGTGGTTAGCAGTGGACAGCACAGCTGAGCCTGCAAGGGCTTGACTCTTGCTCTGCACATCAGCAGGGATGCACAGCACACACACCGTTGCCTACATCTGTCTCCTGAGTGCTGGGATTAAAGGTGTACACCACTACTGGTTGGCCTTAATATATAGGGTTTCTCAGTAACTTTGGAGTCTGGCCTTGAACTCATAGAGATCTGCCTGCCTCTGCCTCCCAAGTGCTGGGATTAAAGATGTGTGCTACTACCGCCTGGCCTTCGGCCTTCATTTTGGTTTTTTGTTTTGTTTTGTTTTTGATCTAGAATGACCTTGGTTTTATGATCCTCTGCTTCCTTCCCTGGTTTCTGGGACTCTGGGACTCAAACCCAAGGCAAACACTCTACCAGCTGAACCATAATCCCAGTCTTGCTTTTTCTTTTCTGTCTTCCGTTTTTAACATTATAAAACAAAACAAGAGCAACAAAAGCTGGGCTGGAGAAATGACTCAGCAGTTAAGAGCACCGGCTGCTCTCATGGAAGACCTGGACTCCATCCCAGCACCCACATGGTGGCTCACAACCAGCTGTAACTCTACTTCCGGGGTCTCTGTAGACACCAGGCATATAAGTGATGCGCGAATGTCCAATGCAGGCAAAACATCCAGACACATAAAAGAAACATAGAAAGTAGTAACTGGGGCAGTGACTCAGTGGTTATGCTCTTACTGTTCTAATAGAGGACCCAGTTTGGTTCCCAGCAGCCTTGTCACATGGCTCACAGCTGCCTGTGACCCTAGCCCAGGGCATCAGACACCTACAGGCCTGTACATGAACTCTACCTACCCACTGTGCACAGACCTATAGGGCACACGCATATATAAATAACTTAAAAAGTAAAATAGAATCTTTAAATAAAAGCTTTTACTTTTTATGTGTGGGTGTGGGGGGGTGGTTGGTACGTGTACTGTAGCATCCATGTGAGGCTAGAGGACAATTAATGGGGGTCCATTTTCTCCTCTACCTTCGGGGTCCCAGGAATCCAGCTTAGGTCTTCAGAGTTGGCAGCAAGTGCCTTTTCCACAAGTCATGTCACAGGTCCCTGGTGTTTGGACTTTTGAGACAGGATCTCCGGTAACCAAGGCTGCCCCCAAACTTCTACACCTGGGCTTATAAATGTGCACCCACCACAGGCAGCATCTCTTCAAGTCTTATGTTAAATTGTAATTTACTTCCAGGCCAAAGAACAGCACTGGACGCAGAGGAAATGGCTGACTTTTATAAGGAGTTTCTAAGTAAGAATTTCCAGAAGCACATGCGTTACAACCGGTGAGTGTCTGCGTCGTCCTGACAGTTTCTGTAGCACAGCCACATCTGGTTATTTTCTGACCTCAGTTTAAAGCTTTGATGTTTTCAAAAGTGGCGGTGGTTGCATAATTTTCTTATTTTTGCCATTTTAGTTAAACTTGTCAGCCTCCCTGCGTGTGCGGCACTCATGGTGCCCCAGGCCTTGGGTCAACAAGTAGAGTCTGAAGACTTCCCTAGTCTTTCCCTGGAGGTGTGGGGTCAGTCAGGATGTTGCCTGTGTGGAAACAAGGAGGTCAGCAGAGGTCAAAGGCCACAGGAGAGCTATGCAGAGACCAGTAAGGACATGCTAGTACTCACAAAAGCTCATGGGTCTCTTTTGGCTATGTAAGGCTACATGTGGAAAAATGTAAAGAATGTCAGCTTCCCTGCTCTGTGTGCATAGTATGTAAGGGTAACCACACAAAAGGACATTCAGAGATGGTGATGAGTTACTGTTTTCCTAGTAGCACACAGAGATCTAGGCACTTGTCATCCCTGACTGCTGAAATCACTGGGCAAAGAAAGCTGTGAGGATGGAGTGATGACAAATCACGATGACACACCTGCGCCCCATATGTCCACGCCCCCTGCAGGGGGCAACCCAGTGTGCTGCAGGAGGATGTGCAGTCCACACCTGCAGGGGGCAACCCAGTGTGCTGCAGGAGGATGTGCAGTCCACACCCCCTGTAGGGGGCAACCCAGTGTGCTGCAGGAGGATGTGAGTCCACGCCTGCAGGGGGCAACCCAGTGTGCTGCAGGAGGATGTGTAGTCCACGCCTGCAGGGGGCACCCCAGTGTGCTGCAGGAGGATGTGCAGTCCATGCCTGCAGGGGGCAACCCAGTGTGCTGCAGGAGGATGTGCAGTCCACACCCCCTGCAGGGGGCAACCCAGGGTGCTGCAGGAGGATGTGCAGTCCACGCCTGCAGGGAGTTTCATGAGAGACAGGGTCCTAGTGTGGTTGGACTTCATCCAAGTACCAGTTCTTGGGCAAAGGAGTGTATAACTGGGGAGGGGCACTGAAGACCTTTGAAATGATAGCCTGAAGATGCCGGCTCCGTTCACAATATTGGGCATTCCACAGAGTGTTCAGTCCTGAGATATTTGGACAGAGTGTCTAAAGATGGGGTGGTTGTATCCATGAGGTAGTTATCATCCTGTCAGAGTTGTGACTTTTTTTCCTGTTTTATTTATTTACTTAATTTGGGCTGAGACAAGGTCTCATATTTAGGCTTGAGACTTGCTTTGTAAACCAGGCCTCTACCATGGGAGTAATAGAATTATAGGCAGACATCACCGTGTTTGACTCTTTTTTATTATTGCTATTGTTTGGTTGGTTGGTTTGATATTTTGAGAAAGGGTCTCACTCAGTATGTAGACCATGCTAGACTCAAACTCTGTCTGCCTGCCTCTGCTTCTTTTCAAGAGTTGAGATTAAAGGTGGGGGCCACCATGCTTAGCCTGATAAATCTGATTTTTAAATAGTCATCAAAGCTTTTGGTTATATCTGGTAAAAGCTAAGGTACAACTTTAGATTTGCTTTAAAATGTAGCCATGACGGGACTGGACGTGGACAGAGTAGCAAGACCTCGAGAGAAGATGGGGGGCAGTGGCAGCGAGGAGCATCAGCGTCCACGTCTGTTGTGCATTGCCCTGACCTAGTCACTCACAGGAGCCTGTGCTCACAGAGCCCGGCTGCCCCCTACAGGCCCTGTGTGCACAGTGCTCTCAGGAGGCTGATGGGCACAGAAACAGGAGGCTTTGCTAGCTTTTCCCCTGCATAGCTGGGTCAGATCAATGTGGCCTGAGACTGGTTGGCCGCCCTCTTGCTCTCTCAAGCTCTTCTTCCTTACTCGGGGTACTTCTGTCAGTGGAGCCCTGCCTCGTGTAGGTGGAGTCTGGGGACTTGCCCTGTGTGACTTGTGCTGTCATTCCCTAGGGGCTCTGCCTCCTCTCTTGACTTCTTTACTGACATACAAGGGCTCAGTAAACCCAGCACTAGCAGAAGTGGTTCAATAGCTCAGGGGCCTGGAATGCCTGGTTCTGGTGTCTTTGGCTGCCAGGGTCTTGCACCAGGGCCGAGATGAGCCTTTCTCCTGTGCAGTGGGTTCTCCAGATTTCACCAGTGGCAGGCGGCTATCAAGTGACCTGGAGGCAGCATTTTTCTTTACAGATTCCACCATGGTTTGTATGAGGATGAGAGACCTGTCACCAGAAAAGGGGATTTAGAGCTTGTGACCAGTTAACTTCCTACTGGGGAGCACTGGGCCTGTATACTCTTCATACAAATTAGACCAAGGCAGGACACCCCTCTGGTCCCTAGGAAGCCTCCCAGATTGTGTTCCATGGTTACTGATCTCTCTGCAGTGTCTCTCTTAAATGTTGCTGGATTCAGAGAGGATCTTATGAATGCTTTAGTACAGGCCAGAGGAAGATTAGAGCCCTCCATACACAGGGAAACTGGCTCGATGTGTGTGTGGAGGTGGGGAGTCAGGTAGCTGCTGTCCCTGAGTTGACTGGAGCACCTCTCTTTCTCTGTAGAGACTGGTACAAGCGTAATTTTGCCATCACGTTCTTCATGGGGAAAGTGGCCCTGGAGAAGATATGGAACAAGCTGAGACAGAAGCCAAAGAAGATGAGCACTTAGGAGCCTACCTGGACCTGACCCCAGCATCCAGGCTCCATTTATAACGGCTGTGGAAGCCGTGTGGGAGCACAAGTCTCACACTTGACCCATGTGCAGGCCTTTGCTGGCTGCATCCCCAGCTGGCTTGTTCTTGTTGGTATGCTGTGTGTTTATTGTCTGTGTCCTGACTTGTACCGATTCAGAATACGCAGTGTCAAAACATGAATAAAGCTTCACTGAAACGCTTAGAGCACTGCAGGTTGGGGTGATCTTCAGCTGCTGTGGTGGTCCTGGGAGCCGCCGATCCAAGCCCTGACACAGTAACGTCAGACACAAGCAGATGCGGCGTCTTCGTGGGAAGACTGGTGACCACAGAGTGATAGCATCATTTTACGGTGAGGTGACCCCTCAGCAGCCACCATCACCGTGGTTAGAACATGGAGACGTGTGTGGTGACTGTGGACTGGTGTGGCCTCTCCTGTTGAGTGTCTCCCAAAGGCTCAGATGCTGAAGACTTAGTTCCAGCCGCTGGCAGTATGGGGAGGCGGGGGAACCTGTTGGAGCCTATGGAGGTAGTTCTCAAAGGGCATTCTCTCAGAGGGGCTAGGAGGAGTCCAGCCCCTTTCTCTCTCTGCTTCTGGGCTGCCACAAAGTAAGCAGCCTCCTTCTGCCGCCACAGATGGTACCTCTCCAGCAGCACAAAGGCAATGGGGCCGAGGGGCCTGAGCTGAGGCCTCTGGAACTGTGAGACTGTTTCCTTTCCTCCTCTGCCTCGGTGTCTCCAGAAGTTTGCCAGCAGCAAGAAGCACATGTTGTCGCCCTGTGTGCTGTTACTGACGGGCCCTGCCAAACCTGTGCGGATCCCTCATCACAGTGCTCTGATCATCTGTCCCGGAACTGTCACCCTGGGACAGGGACATCGCCACTGTTGAACAGGAGGGCTCTGCCCTTCAGTTGGTGGCTCAGTGACTAGTCCAGTGAGGACAGCGTTGTCCTCAGGGGTCCGAGAACCAAGCTTCTTGTTTCAGGGAAGAGAAAATAAAGCAAGCTTTAGTCAGTTGGGGCAGGTAGCATTAGAGACAGGGACCTTTGGAAACGGTCCCTACTGCTGAAGGCCAGGGACTACACCACTTGCCTTAGTATCATGTCAACAGCCACCTCTGGAGAAGCTGCTGGCTTCATGTAGATGGGCAGGGCCTTAACAGGTCTTCACCTGGTTATGGTGACTACAATCACAGTCTCAGCAAAAGGGGACAGGGACTTGAGACTCATTTCCCCAGGTCCCCAGGTTGAAGGCCAAAGCTATTCCTCCTTTTTATAGTTGTGTGTGTGGTTCTCTATTTTGTGCGTGTGTGTGCGTGCGTGTGTGTGCGTGTGCACGTGTGTGCGTGTGTGTGTGCGCGTGTGTGTGCGTGTGTGTGTGTGTGTGTGTGTGTGGTCAAAGGACAGTTTTCAGGAGCTGCTCTCCTCTTCCACCAGTGCACCGGACTGAGGATGCTGCTGTCTTTGAAGAGTGTCTTCCCATGATCCAGACAGGAAGTCTAAGCTTATCTCTTACCAGGGCCGGCAGATGGCCTCTCTGCCTGGCCTCTTACCTCTGGGGTGGACCTTTTGGTGACATTAGGCACAAAGCTTAGAAACAGCCACTTTCACAGAGGACCAAGGTTGGTATGAAGACGTCTCTCAGGGCCTTGATCTGAGGGTTGACCTTAGAGCAGTGAGCAGCTCCTTGGTCCCCAGCTGCTGGCACTATTTTGGGAGGTTCTGGAATCTTTGGAAGATGAGGCCGGAAGTAGGTCACTGAGGATGGATCCTTGGAGGGGTGTTGTGTATGACAGTCACTCTGGTCTCACTCTGCTTTCTGGTCACATGGTGTACACTTCCCTGCAGTGCCCTGTCCTCCCCCACATGGTGTGAACCCTCTGAAAGCCTGAGCCAGAATAAATCTTTTCTCACCAAAGTTGTTTGTATCAGGTGTTCTCACAGCTGTGTGAGAGGAGGGGCACAGGAGCGGAGCAGACACAAACGCGCGCTCTTCCTCAGGCCAAGGCCTGGCTGGCTTTGTGAGGAAAGTTGTCAGCAGAGAAGCAGCCCAGGGACTGTGGATCAGGGACTGTGGGAGTCTTCTAGTCTGCCCCTGTGGTCCCCTGAGACTGTGCTGTTGTGGGCCTGTGACAGTGCTCCGGGGTTAGCAGGACCGTCCTGTGTGAGGTCTGTCTCAGAAGCCTGTCTGCCGTCCCATGTGTCAGAACTTCACCTTGACCCCAGTGAGAGCTCCCAGTATTGTGATAAGAAACGCTATGCTTTTGTTTTTCCTTTTCTTCCCGAGACAGGGTTTCTCTGTGTGACTGCCCTGGCTGTCCTGGAACTGGTGTTATAGACCAGGCTGGCCCATAACTCACAAAGAGTCTTTTGCCTCTGCCTCCTGAGATTACAAATACTTGCAAATAAATTGTAATTGTTTTGATCATAAAATTTGTGTTTTTTTAAAAAGTCATGTCAAGGTGAGTCTTTTAAATTTATTTGTGTGTGTGCGTGTGTGTGTGTGTGTGTGTGTGTGAGAGAGAGAGAGAGAGAGGGAGGGAGGGGGGAGGGTACAGACGTCATGCCATGGTATTTGTATGGTGGTCAGAGGACAACTTTTGCAGGTTGGCTCTCTCCTTTTGAGGCTGGGTCTCCCCTCTTTCTGCTGCTGTGCTGTATATGCCTCACTTAGTGCCCCCAGCTGACCTCACGTTTCTGTCCCCGTCTGGCTGCAGGAGTGGTGGGCGGCAGCTTCACACCATGGCATCCAGTGGCGAGGTATGCTACCTTCCAGGTCATTCCCCAGACGGAATGAAGCATTAGCTTTTTGGAACAAAGTCTTTCTGTGTATCTCTGCTAGGCCTCCAGCTTGATCTGTAGCCCAGACTGTCCTCACGCTTGTCTCTCCTGCTGCTTCTGTCTCCAGAACGCTGGGACTGTAGGCATGCGCCCCCAGCTTCTGGGCTTTACATATCTATGACATATAAAGGCTAGCTCAGCGATGTGCTTTATAGTGATTTCCCTACAGAATACCTCCTGGATAACGGCTCAATGTTTTAATATTTAGATAAATTTGTGTGGTTGCCTTAGAAAGTCTCAGAAGGGGGCTGAAGACAGCTGGGTGATTAAGAGCACTGCTGCTCCTGCAGAGAACTCGGGTTCAGTTCCCGGCCCCACGTCATCACTCGCAGCCATTTCGAATTCTGACTCTGGAACCTGAAGCCTCTTTTGACCTCTGAGGACACCACACACACGGTGTACAGATACACATGCAGGGAAAATACTTACATACTTAAAACTGCAGTAATCTCAGAAGCATAACACTGACTGTCCTCTGTGTTGGGCTGTGCTTCAAGACACTGCATTTCCGCTGCTCATAGTCTTCCAGAAAGGGGGCTGGTGTGCTCCTCAGAAACACAGGAGCCCTGGCTGGCTTGCATAAGTCGTGACAGGAAATCTGCTCATAGGCCCTTACTTAATACTGGTGCTCTGCAGGAAGCTTGCTTCTGTCTCTAGGCCCCAGAACCTTTGACTAGAACAGCACACAGAGCCTTGGGTGGCCTCAGGGTGGCTCTGGTTTCAGTGTCAGAAATGGCCCAGGCTCTTCCAGAATGCTAGAACTTCAGTGACTAATAGTTATGGCTTCCAAAGAGACCTCTGCAGGCTGGAAGGGCTGAGACTGGAGGATTTTAGGCAGCTGTCTGTGGAGTGGCAGGTCTCTGGCATGCCCTCCAGGGATACTCCTAGCCCCATCACTGGATGCCGAGAAGCCTTGCACCCAGGACTTTCTCATTGTTCTGAACCTTAGCCCTTTGTCTCTGAGATCAAGCCGCATCTTTCCACTGCCCTGAAAGCCAAGACCTGCATGAGAAGGAACTGGTTCTGAGACACTGAAGCTTCCGGCCCAGAGAGCAGCCAGGCACAGTCCCATCTGCCTCCCTCGACGGCTCCCGTACACTTGCAAAAGATATCTTGGGCTTCCTGTTAATGGGGAAGTCACGTGGGAAGTGGTGTGAGCAAGTTTTGTATTTGCTGATATATTTTGCTTTTAAAAACAGGAATATAAAAACGCCCCCAGCTTCTAGTTTCTAGTCAACCCTGTAACGTGCTCTGCTTAGGAAGCCGGAGCATCATGGGAAGGAGTGGCCACAAAGGAACAGCTGCTCTCAGGAAGAAGACTGCTTTTCCAAGTCGAGGTGGGGACCAGCACTGCCTGGGGCTTGTGTGTTGCCAGCCCTTTCCCTCTGTTAGTTTCCCATTAATGCCTGTTCATTTTTTTAATTTTTAAGAATTTTTTTAAATTCTTTGATAATTTCATACACTTTATTGATTATATCCTGTTCTCCACACCAGGCACCCAGCATTTGAGGGGAACAGAATGGCTAGAAACCCGCACTCTAGCGCTCACCCAGCTCACATCCAATGCCCCCTCTTTTTAGGGCACACGGGCTGCAGGCCTTGTCACTTTATTGTACCAGAAGGTTTGGGATTAAGATGATAATGGTACATCATAACCTACCAGAACCACTGCAGGATCAGCTGTTCATGTTTTGTGTCTGCATCCCCCATTAACTGTGGGTGTGTGTTTGTCTGCATGCACGTTCACGTGATGAAAGTCAGCCTGGGGTGTTGTTTTTGAGGAGCTAGCTCCTTGTTTCCTGAGACAGTGTCTCTACTGGACACTCACCAGTTAGGCTAGGCTGGCTGGCCAGCAAGTTCCGGGGAATAGGAGTGTGCACCTCCACACTCAGCTGCTCACGTGAGTGCGGGGATTAAACTCGCAGTCTAGGCTCTTATGATAATAAACACCTTCTGACCGAATTATCTGTCTTCCAGCTTAATAGTAGATTTCAGTATATTTCTTTCAACCTGATTTTTAGGGGGGAAGGGTTGGGTTTGTTTGTTTCTTTGTTTAACAGTTTTCCAAGACTGGGTTTCTCTATGCTCTCCTGTGTAGACCAGGCTGGCCTCGAACTCACAGATCTCTGCCTGCCTCTGCCTCCAGAGTGCTGGGACTAACGGCGTGCACCACCACCACCCGGCTGAGGCAGGGTCTTGTGTATCACAGTCTTCCCTCAAATTTTCAGTCCTCCTGGCCTCAACCTCCCGAGCGCTAGGATTACAAGTGTGTGTCACCTGGAAGCTAACCACATTCTGTGTGCTTTTTAGTTTAGTTGTTTTGGGTTTATTTGTTTTTATTTTAAGTATATGTATGTGTGTCTGTGCAAGTTTGTGGGCCCCATGGAGGGACTGGCAACTGTACTCTGGTTCTCTGCGAGAGCAGTAATCTCTCATAACCACAGAACCACCTCTCCAGCCCCATACTTTATTGTTTCTGAGGTAGGATCTCACTCTAGCCCGGTCTAACTGGCATTCACTAGGTAGCAAGTCTGGACTCTCTTGCCTCAACTTCCCATGTGCTGGGATTACAGGCATAGGCTGTTATGCCCAGACCACTTAACGATATTCTTAACTTTTGATTCAGAAGCAAAGCAGCTGTACTCAAATTACATAGCAGTTATATCTAAATACTAGTTAATAAAAATACTTTCTCAGGGCTGGAGAGATGGCTCAGCAGTTAAGAGTACTGAAACCAGTTCCAGAAAATCCAACACTCTCATAGACAAAATGCCAATGCCCATAAAAATAAATATAAAAAATAAAAATACTTTCTCAGAGAAATTAATGGCCACATTTTATTTTTGTTTTAAATGTATACGTGTTTGCCTGCTTGTATGTCTGTGCACCACGCTTTTATTAAAGCATGTGAGTGTTTTGCCTGCATGTATGCATGTGCACCATAAATGTGCAGTGCCTGCAGGGGTCAGAAGATGGTATTGGATCTACTGGAACTGGAGTTACAATCATGAACGGCCATGTGGATATGTGACAATTTGTCTCCTCCGGTAGAGCGGCCAGTACTCTTAACCATCTCTCCAAGCCGCGGTATTGTCACTTTTGGAGGGGAGCAGGGTCTTTCCATGTGGTTCTGACTAGCCTGGAACTTATTATGTAGACCAGGCTGACCTGCCTTTGCCCCCCAAGTACTGGGATTAAAGGTGTGCCCTATCCAGCCCAGTGTATTATCAATTTTTAATGTCATCCACTATATTTATACACCAACTTCTAAGTGAGGCCAGGGAGCCCTCATCTCTTCTCAGAGAACCTCTTAGTTGGTATCAGTTGCTTAGTGAGGAATGCAGAGGCCAGGGTGATAGACTAAGACCAGGGTGAGCCTCTGTCTGCCCGGGCGCCGCAAAATTTCTGCCCTTGTATTAGGTAAAGTGATTAAAACTAAAAGATGGGCACATGACCAGGTACCCTAGAAAGCAAGGATAGAAGAGGACCCTGTCTTCTGACCTTGCTCCCCTGGGGGGTATGCCCCTGGTGCCTCAGGGACCATCCTTTTGGAGGATGAATGGAGATGAGAGATGGACCAGTTTCAGACAGGAGTCCTGGGCGAAGGGGACAGCTCAGTGCTAAAGCAGGTTCCTAGCATGAAGCCCTGGAATCAGCAAGAAAAGGATGAAGGGCAGAGTGTGGGCAGGCTGAGCATGGGCCGTTCAGGGGGGGACGCGGTTGTAAGCGACGCAGAAGTGATGGCGTGTCTTTACACTCTAGTGCAGAAGCGGCATGTTCAGCACCGGTGGTGCCTGTGCCCCGTGGCCAGGCGATGTTTCACATGCACGGCTGGGACTGCAAGTGTGGAACAGGGGCATGCACAGGTGTTCTCTCCCTTGCCCTGGTCTCCTCCTGACTCTCCTGGAAGCCAGGAGACCCTACTCTTACCCCAGCCTCGTTTGCTGTCCCTCCGAGCCCTGCTCACGCTACGGGCTCAGCAAATTTCATAGATTCCTCAGGAACCACCTTGCACTCTTTTTAAAAAATAAGTTATTATTGAGGCAGGGTTTCACTCTGTAGACCAGGCTGGCTTCGAACTCAGATCCCCCTGCCTCTGCCTTCCATGTGCTGGGGTACTAGGATTAAAGTTGTGTTCCCCCATGCTCGCCCCTCTTTGTTTTTTTTTTTTTGTTTGTTTGTTTTTGTTTTTGGTTTTTTGAGACAGGGTTTCTCTGTGGTTTTGGAGCTTGTCCTGGAACTAGCTCCTGTAGACCAGGCTGGTCTCGAACTCACAGAGATCCGCCTGCCTCTGCCTCCCGAGTGCTGGGATTAAAGACGTGCGCCACCACCGCCCGGCTGTTTTTGTTTTTTTTAGACAGAGTCCCATTGTATATCCAGACTGGTCTGGACCTCTGTGTACAACCTTAGACTGGCCTCAAACATCCCACCCCCATGCCCCAGCTTCTCCGGAGCTGGATACAGATAATCACTGTGATTTCTGCAGGATGCAGCTGAAACTTTCATCAAGTCACAAGGCCTGGCCTGTTCCCTTCTCTGCTTCCAGCTTCATCCATAACCACCATTTCTCTGTCGACATCCTGAGGGGTCACCAGCCTCTCCCACCCTTTATTCCTCAGGTCCTAACGCTGTGTATGCCTACCCCATCACCCCAGGTGTTCCTACCCCGACTCTCCCTTGGCTGGCAGAGCTTTTGAAGGAATTATACCACTCTCTGTAGGGCTTGTCTTCCCTCCAGCCTCCCACACTTTGCCAGCTACCAAAATCATCACACACTCGATATCCACAGCTGTCCCTACAACCTGGTTAATTAAAAAATAATAATTAAAAATATTATTTTATGTGTATGAGTGTTTTGCCTGCAGTATGTCTGTGTACCACGTGCATGCCTAGTGCCTATGGAAACCAGAAAGAGGACATCAGCTCCCTTAGAACTGAAGTTACTGACGCTGTCATGTCGATGCTGGGAAGCAAACCCAGGCCCGGGCAGCCAGCGATCTTTATTTATGAGCCATCTCTCCAGCCCCCACATCACCTTGTCATCTGTTGTCTCCATCTCTGCAGCCTGTGCTCTAGCTGCTGCAGGATCCTGAGGAGTGCCCGCTGTACAGAACACTGGGAGAGCCCCAGGGGACATCCAGTCTCTGCCCATCAACCTGGGCTCAAAACCAGTCTGACCACAGGACACACACAGCCCAAGAGTTACAAGCTATCTGACCTCTTCCAGGGATGTCCCTCTTCAGCCCTTTCTGGTCGTCCTGAAAGAGGTCCCCTTCCTCCAGTGCCTCTCCACACAACCTGATGCTTCATCTCTTTTGCCTCCAAGTTGATGGAGAGCACCTCAGAGATGGTAGGAGGCTGAGAGGGAACGAAGACAGGAAAGTTAGGTCGAAGTTCACCGGCCAGTAAGTCTCAAGTGCAGAGCAAGGCAGATGCAGCCAGATAGAACCTGCCCATGGTGAATGGAGGACACTGGCTTCCAAAGTTGTCCTCTCCCCCTCCCCGCCCCACAATAACAATACATTTATTTATTTACTTCCTTATTTATTTGTTTATCTATTTTGTTTTTTCGAGACAAGGTTTCTCTGTAGCTTTGGAGCCTGTCCTGGAACTAGCTCTTGTAGACCAGGTTGGCCTCGAACTCACAGAGATCCCACCTGCCTCTGTCTCCCGAGTGCTGGGATTCAAGGCCTGCGCCACCACCGCCTGGCAACAATACATTTTTTTAAAGGAGAAAACAAAACAACCCTAAGCACTTGTCACTTTTTGTTTTGAAACCAAGGTTTCGGTAGTCCAGGCTGGCCTCGGCTCAGCCTGTAACCCATGGGTGACCCTGAGCTCTTTTGTTTGTTTGAGCCAGGGTGGCATTGTAGCTCTGGCTGTCCCAGAACTCACTATGCAGACCAGCTGACCTCAAACACACAGAGATGGGTCTGCCTCTGCCTCCCTCCCGCACCAGCACCAGCGTGCCTGTCTCTGACCTTGGGCTCTTGACTGTCCTGCCTTCGCCAGCTAACTCTCCCCATCTACAGATAGAGGTCAGAGCATGCATGCTGTCATGTTGTGGACCATCAGGAGACTCCAGCATCCTGTGCCACCGTCTCCAGATCTTGTTCGCTTTCCCCACATGAAGCTATCTTTCCTAAATTCTACTTTCTCACCTGTCAGTCCGCCCTGGCAGCCCCATTCTGCCTCTGCCTTTGTCCTATGAGTCCGATGGATCAGAGACCTCACCTGTGTGGAGCCCTCCAGTGTCCAGTTTCTGAGACTGGCTGACCTCACAGCCCAGTGTCCTCAAGCCCCTCCATGTTGTAGTGAAGAGATGGATGCTTGCATCTGGACACCATAGCCCGAAAGCAGTGATACTCAGTGTGCGTGAGGGTTCCCCACAAGGTATTGGGAAGAACTCGGGTACCTACAGAACCATTTCCAGAAAAGACAGACCCTACCCCCAGTGACCCTTGTCCTTGCCCCCTAGGTCCTGTGTCTGCTCGGGAAGTTGCTACTGACTGTATTCATTTGCCTAGAATGTTATTTATTTACTTTAATGTTGTCAAAAATAAATTGATTGGCCTGGAAACATTCTGGCTGCTTCCAGCTGCCTGCTATTGATTTCTGTAATTGTCTCCACTCCGTCCTGAGCCAGTCCTCTGTGGAAAAGTACAACGGCTACAGCTGGAGGAGGGCGAAATGGACGAAGAGAGTAGGTGGCCAGAGGAGGCTTTTCCTGAGCCAGGCTGGCGCTGGTACCCAGGGAGGAGCTGCCCACTCAAACAGTGGCTCTAGCTACTGTGGGGTAAAAAGAGGAACCCAAAGCAAGTTGAAATGTTGACAGAGCCCTAGAAAAGGGCCTCAGTTTGCTTTTGTCCTGCCCACCCTCCACATGGTTGCTAAAGAGCATGTGCAGCCCGGGGCTGACCCAGGAGTGCCGTCAGTGGGGTACGGTCCTAGGTGAAGGGACCTTTGTTTTTGTTTTTAATGAACATTGTCTCCCACATGTCCTTTGAGCTTCCAAGTCTGCTCTCATGGTCAAGCCATCCAGCGGCCTGGGTCTGGCATGCTGTGTCCACTCTGAGACAGAAGTTGGTGCTGCCTGCACACAGCCAGCTCCCATGCTATGGTTAGCCTTATTTCTGTCAGGTTAGTAAGGCACCTTGGAAACACATGGCTATGGCTATCAGAATCTGACTATCTTGTCGTGAAGGGACAACCTTTTCCAGAGCAGAACCAGGACCCTCTTGGTCCCCAACCTGTCCCTCTATTGCGGCCTCCAACAAACACTCGTATCATGTGGTTGACTGGGAGGGGTCCTGGGTGTCCTTCATAGCCTCAAGGCAGAGCTCGGCTATGCCCTGGTGCACTTTGGAATCAGAGCCCTGCTGGTACAAACCTGCTGTCGTGGCCATGGCTGCTGTCTGGTGCGAGCCAAGAAGACGGGCAGGCTCTGAGTCGCTGCTACAGGTGCTGGGGAGCACAGGACAGAACAGGCAGGAGATGGTGGAGTCACCGAGGGTCGGGGATCTGACAGTCACGACCTGGCCGTGCTGCCAGAGGCAAGCAGAGTATAGTAAGCCCCAGAAAGGCTCTGCCTCTGAGCGCTGTCAGCCCCGCCCCACCCCGCCCAGAATATATTAGTAAACAACTGTGAAAAGGATTGAGGGCTGGTGAGTGACCCGGTGGGTGAATGTCTTAGCCACCTCGCCTGGCGATTTGCAGTCTGTCCCCAGGACCCTAGTGGTGGAAGGAAAGAACGCCTACAAGTTGCCCTCTGACCTCCGCATGCACCACCTAACATGCATGGCCACACACACTCAGATGAATAAGGAAATACAATTAAAGGCAGATGTGGTACACATCTGTAATCCCAGCACGCGGGAGGCAGGGACAGATAGATCTGTGGGTTCGAGGCCAGCCTGGCCTGCAGAGTGAGTTCCAGGGCTACATAGTGGGACCCTGTCTCAGACATCAACAAAAGCTTAGGAAGAGGCAATGGGAAGAGAGGACCCCCACTTCCCAGCCCCTTGGTGGTGAGCCTTTGTCCCCAAAACCTGAGAGGAGGCGCCTGCTGATCTCAGCTGTGGGGATTGTAGTGTTTCTTCCTCCAGCCCGTGACACACACTTCCATAATTAGCACTGAGCCGGCTAAGGAGAGGGCTCTGGGCATGTGCTAGGACTGAGAAGGGCGGAGCTTCCTGTGAGGGGTGGTGTGAACAGAGCCTGCATACTCAGCAGCCTGGATGGCCAGGAACAGTTGCCCAAGGCTGCTTAGACCCAAACTCTGGAAGCTTCAGGCTTACATCCTTGCAGTGATGTGGCAATCACAGGGGTCCCATGGTCAGATCTGAGTTGAGGCCTTGAAGCCTCAGTTTCTCCATCTGTAAAATGGGGCGATGTTCTCTGCTCTGGCTGACTCTCCTGAGAAATGAGAATGTCGGGCTCTGGATCACCATGGGTGCTGTGCCTCGTCCGTGGTTGCCCAGGGAAGGATCTGTGGCCGGAATCCCGAGGGCTGGAGTGCTGGGCGTCCCTGAGCCTGGCCGCAGTAGCTCCCCATCTCCCCTCTGAAACTTGTGTCCATCCTTTTCAGCGTGCAACACCTTAGCCTGCGCAGAACCAACGTCAAGGTTACTATTCTTCAGTGTATGCTCCATCCTCCTGGCAGAAGTCAGGTTCTGTCCTGTAGAGCCAGATAGTTGAGCCATCCAACTGGCCCATGGAATTTGACCGTGTCTCTGAGTAGGTAGGCTGCGTCCTCCATCTGCACAGGTGTGACCCTTCCTCCCCTGACCTGAATGGCAGTGACCGGAGGTACGCACCTGTGGGGTCCTCCGTCCTGCCTGTGGCGACCTGCACCTGAGGCCTCTCTCCTTTCGGGTTTTTTGTTTTGGTTTTAGGCATGGTCTGATGTAGCTCAGGCTGGCTTTGCTGTGTAGCTGAGGATAACCTTGAATTTCTGATTTTGCTGATATTGCAAGTATGTAAACCACATCCTATCCAACACCTTTTCTGGGAGTTTCCAGACCCCTGTAGCCCTGGCTGGCCCCTTGGTATAAGGCCATCCAGAGGCGGTTTATGCTCCTCCTCTCCAGTTACCACATGAGTGTACCTAGTATCTGGGACCTAGAAGTCTGTCCTCTGCTGTCTGCAGCCGCCCTTGAAGAGCATATGTGATGTTGGAAGTTGAGCTGCATGTGTATTTCCCCAAATTCCCAATGGTATTTTCGGCTTGTGCTCTGACCTGCACTGCACTGGAGACCCTGCTCAGAAATCCTGAAGTATCACCAGTCTCTGGCAGGCTCCAGTATCTGGATCTCACCTGCAGAGGTGAATTTATATCAAAAGGGGTATTGGTGACTACACAACCTTCTTCCTCCCCGCCTCCCTGACTCCTGCCTGGAATCCAGCCTGGCTGCAGGCTTGTATTGTGACCCTGCCATCGTCCTCAAAAAGGTAGAAGAGACTCCCCTCCACTGTGGGCCCTGACTTCCTCTCCTCAGAGCCTCTGTGATGCTGTTTTGTCTTTGTCCATAGCATTATATAAACCTGTGCTCTCCAGAAACAGTCTCTGTCTTCCTGTCCTCTATTGTCTGAGATCTTCAAATTCCAACTTTCTTTTTCAGCGCTCGGCGTGGGACCCAGGGCTTTAGACACGCTGGCAAGTGCTGTGCCCTTCCACACCCTCAGTCTTCATAGGCAACCTTTTTAATTTAATAATTTATTTAATTTTATGTGCATTGGTATGAGGGTATCAAATTCCCCGGAACTGAGTTACAGACAGGTGTGAGCTGCCATGTGGGTGCTAGGAATGTTTGAACCCAGGTCCTCTGGAAAGGCAGCCAGTGCTCTTAACTGCTGAGCCATCTCTTCAGTCCCAATAGTCAATCTTACAGGATGAGAAAGATCGTGGAGATGGACGATGATGATGGGTATAAATTGTTAATGTTCATAATGATTTAGATGGTAAATTGCACATTTGGCATAGTTTATTGTGGTAAAAATAGGGGGAAAGATAAGCAAGCAGCAGACTGAAGGGAAATAATCATGAAACATGTTTCTGACGAAGGGCTAGCATCCAGACCATAGGAAAGTCTTAGAACTCAGTAACGAGACAGTTGAAGCCAGGTGATGCTTGTAATCCTAGTACCCAGGAGCCTGAGGCAGGAAGATCATGACCTTGGGTTATATAATAAACCCAAAAATAAAAGCCAAAAGACCCCCCCCCCCCCAAGAAAACAAGGCAAAGATTTGAATCTGTGCTTCACAAGTGGAGTCAAGAAGTTCAAGGTCACCCTTGGCTACATAGTGACATGGAGGTCAAGCCTTGGCTACATGAGACCCTGTGTTTCATAAATAAACCTAAAGGTAGATATATAAATATGCAGTAAGCATGTGGTATTTTCAGCATGATAGTCATGGAGAAAATGCAGCTTTAAACTGCAAAGAGGAGCCTGGGTCGGCTCAGGGTCTCTGCCTACATACATACATACATACATACATACATACAGAGGCCCTGGGTTCAAACTCTAGCAACACAAGAACGGAACACTCTGAGACACCACATTGACTGGGATGATGCACAAAAGCCCAGCAGAGGCCCCCAGATGTCTGAGAGGCTTTAATCACGTGAGAGCAGGGGCAAGCCAAGCTCTAACCCCTGCAGATGGTGAGTCCATGGAGTGGGGAAAGGCAGAAGGAACAGGCCACATGGCCTGTGGGTACGTGTGAGGGAAATGTCACTTCTGTCACACAGCTGGAACAGAACTCTCCAGGTCACTAGCTATGTGGCAAGACCTGCAGGCTATCCAGCATAATAATGATGGGTCTGATGACACAAACTTGTAATCCCAACAGCTAGGGAGGCTGAGGCAGGAGGATTGCCATGAAATAGAATGAAATGCTGTCTCTACACATACACAAAGAAACAAACAAAAAACAAAATCAGAAAAGCCAGGTGTGGTGGTACATACCTTTAATTCCAGCTTGTGGGAGGTAGAGGTGGTTGGATCTCTGTGTCTTTTGATCCTGTCTAAGGTGTAGGAATGGGTTTAGTTTCTCAGCCAACTAAAGACTTAAACAGCAGGAAAGAAGTGTTGCTGGAAATTTTGGGGAGTCCCAATGGAGTTTATATACCTGGGAATTTGGGGGCCCCTCTTGTTGTTCTCTCTCTCTCTGTTTGTTTGTTTGTTTTTTTGGTTTTTCGAGACAGGGTTTCTCTGTGTAGCTTTGGGGTCTGTCCTGGAACTTGCTCTGTAGACCAGGCTGGCCTTGAACTCACAGAGATCCACCCGCCTCTGCCTCCTGAGAGCCACCACTGCTCAGCCCCTGTGTGGGTTTTTAGTCTCATTAATAAAATAAGTTTCTAGATCTGTTGGTATATGCATTTTAATCCCAGAACTCATACAGAGACAGGAAGATCTCCATGAGTTTGAGGTTGAGCTGCTCTACCTCTCAAATAACAAAAGTCAGAGAGATCCACATAGTAAGACTTTTTCTCAAAACAAAATGAATAACAACAACAACAACAACAACAAATAACTAAAAATAAATCAAGAATGGACACAAGGTGTTATGGAATAATCTTTTTGTATACTCTGAAGATGTGTTGCTCTCATTGGTTTAATAAAGAGCTAAGTGTCCTGTCTCGAAAAACCAAAATAAATAAATAAATAAATAAAAATTAAAATTAAAAAAAATAAAGAGCTAAGTGACCTATAGCTAGGCAGGAGGAGGTATAGGTAAGAGAACCAAAAAGAGACAACTCTGGGAAGAAGAAGAAGGGTGGAGTTACCAGTCATATGGAGAGGGAGCAAGACATGTAGGGGGACAGTTAAACACCACAAGTCATGTGGCAATGTGTAGATTGATAAGAATAGGTTAAGTTGTAAGAGCTAGTTAGTAATAAGCCTAAGTTATCGGCCGAGCTTTTCTAATTAATAAGAAGTTTCTGTGTGGTTATTTGGGAGCTGGCTAGCAGGACAGAGAAAGTCTGACTACAAGGGGTGGTAATGGTGAAAGCCCCAGCACTAGTGAGGCAGAGGCAGGCGGAGCTCTGTGAGTTCGAGGCCAGCCTGGTGTACAGAGCAATTTCCAAGACATGCTCCAAAGCTACACAGAGAAACCCTGTCTCAAAAAAACATAAAAAGAATGGACACAAAAGGAAGCTTGAAGACAATGGACTGAAGCAGAAGCTAAACTAGAGGGAAGCTGATTAGAGTTTGGAAGGAAAATCCCAGCCAAGTGTGGAGCGCACGCCTTTAGACCAGCATTGGCCGGGCAGAGGCAAGAAGTTCTCTGAGTCTGAGGCCATCCTGGTCTACAAAGTGAGTTCCAGGTTAGCCAGGGCTACATAATGTGACCTTACCTTAAGAGGAGGGAAAAGAAAGGAGGATCTGGCTGTGCATACCAGTGTGGTAGTCCCGGTTGTTGGGAGGTTTGGGGCATGGAGGCAAGAGGATTAGGAATTCAAGACCAGTCCCGCCAGTCTGAGGCCAGCCTGAGCTCAGAGCATGTGATGAAGTTCCAAGCGCACGTCCAGTCAGACCTGTCTGTGTGGCAGCTGTGTCCTTTCTGCCTACCACCAAGCCATCCTGTCATCCCTTTCCTTGTAGTAGGCTGTGGACTCCCTCCTCCCTGTTTTTCAAGACAGCTTTCTCTGTGCATCTCTGACTGTCCTGGAACTTCATTTGTCGACCAGGCTGGCCTCGAACTCAGAGAGTGCACCACCGTGCTCAACTGACAGTAGCTTTCCTAAGACTTGGGGCTCCTCCTCCAGCTGCACTCAGACAGGCCTGTGTTTCCAGAGTCACGTGAGAACAGCCACCAAGACCTCTTGAGTCACGATTGTGCAGACAGGAAGTAATGTGGTGGCCTGCGGAGCTTGGGGGAACCCTAGGTACCATTCTCTCAGAGTGCAGGCATTCAGTGAAGAAGCTGGATTGTCTACACAAGACCCGGGCCGCAGCCCCCACAGGCATGTGAGGGGCTGCAATGGCCAGGCTGCCTCCGGTGGGAGCCCCTGCCTTACCGTGCTAGTTCTCAGCGCAGCAATGCCTTTCTGAGAGCAGCAGCCCTGCAGGTTTGTGCAGGCAGCTCTGACTCGGCAAAGGAAAAACTGCCTGGAAGTTGCATTTTTAGAATTAAAGCCTTAGACCAGAAAGGGTGTGATCTGCCGGAGCTGGATTAGCCTCAGGGCCGGATACCAGGACGGGTGTGCCCGGTTGACTCTTCCCTGAGCCTTGCACACAACAAGGCTGCCTAGGTCAGGAGGGGACAGCATGTTCTGAGGGGCAGTGCAGTACTGCCGCCCACTCATCTTCCTCCAGCCGCCTCCCGGGCACGTCCTTAAGTGGACTGCCTTATGAAGCCTTCAAGTGGATGTCCTCTTTGCTAACATCCCCGGCTTTCTTCATCCTGTTCTCTCTCCTTCCTCCCCTACTTCCTCTTTTCCTCTCTTCTAGGGCATTTGTGGACAACTTCAGCCTCCAGTCTCTTTTTTTTTTTTTTTTTTTTTTTTTGGTTTTTCGAGACAAGGTTTCTCTGTGGTTTTGGAGCCTGTCCTGGAACTAGCTCTTGTAGACCAGGCTGGTCTCGAACTCACAGAGATCCTCCTGCCTCTGCCTCCCGAGTGCTGGGATTAAAGGCGTGCGCCACCACCGCCCGGCTCAGCCTCCAGTCTCTTAAGACAGACACCCATCCATAGTTACATTAAAAAGATGATTTTGTTTGTTTGTTTTTGTTTTTTGAGGCAGTGTTTCTCTGTAGCTTTTTTGGTTTTTCGAGACAGGGTTTCTCTGTGGTTTTGGAGCCTGTCCTGGAACTAGCTCTTGTAGCCCAGGCTGGTCTCGAACTCACAGAGATCCGCCTGCCTCTGCCTCCCGAGTGCTGGGATTAAAGGCGTGGGCCACCACCGCCCGGCATCTCTGTAGCTTTGGAGCCTGTCCTGGAACTCTGTAGACCAGGCTGGCCTAGAACTCACAGAGTGCTGGGATTAAAGGCCTGTATCACCACCTCCTGGCAAAAAGATGATTTTTTTTAAAAAACAGAATTATTAACTTGTTCTATTTCTACTTGGCAGTTCTATTTCTTCTTTCTCTTCCTCTTCTTCCTCCTCCTTCCTTCTTCAGGACAGAGTCTCACTGTGTAATTCTGGCTGTCCTGGGACTCATTCTGTAGACCAGGCTGACCTTAAACCCACAGCGATCACTCTGCCTCTGCCTCCCCGAGTGCTGGGATTAAAGGCGTGCCCACCACTGCCCTGCTACTTCACTGTTCTTTAACCAGAGATTGCAGCTTCACCTCAGCACCTCTTACAGGCTACCTCCAATTTTGCAATCCCAATGAGATTTTGTCTAAACCAGGATTTTTTTTTTTTGGTCTATGCCTATTATCCCAGCTCTTAGGAGGTGGAGGCAGGAGGAACAGAAGTTCAAGGTAAGGTCACCCCAACTACAGAGGGACCTTGAGGCCAACCTAGGCTATCTGAGACCTTATTTCAAAAAGAAACCAAAGGACACTGTGCTAGCTAATTTTGTCAACTTGACACAAGGGAGCCTCAGCTGAGAAAACACCTCCATGAGACTGGGCGGTAGGCAAGCCTGTATTGTAGTGATAGGAGTGGCGGGCCGCTTCCCGCCACCCAGCTAGCTTTACCCAAAATAATTACACGGAAACTCTATTCTTTTAAATACTGCCTGGCCCATTAGTTTCAGCCTCTTATTGGCTAATTCTCACATCTTGATTAACCCATTTCTATTAATGTGTGTAGCACCACGAGGTGGTGGCTTACCGGGAAGGATCTTAACCTGTGTCCATCTTGGAGAGGAGAGCTATAGTGTCTGCCTCATTGCCTTCTTCCTTCCAGCATTCTGTTCTGTTTACTCCACCTATCTAAATCCTGCCCTATCAAAAAGCCAAGGCAGTTTCTTTATTAACCAATGAAAGTAACACATAGACAGATGATCCTCCTCCATCACTGTATGGCATTTTCTCAGTTAGTCACCAATGAGGAGGAGCCCAGCCTATTGTGGGCTGGTGGTCTTGGGTTC
Source organism: Chionomys nivalis (assembly GCF_950005125.1). NCBI lineage: Eukaryota > Metazoa > Chordata > Mammalia > Rodentia > Cricetidae > Chionomys > Chionomys nivalis. The sequence goes on along the minus strand of NC_080095.1, from coordinate 15,715,423 downwards.
TATAAGAAAGCAAGTTGAAACCACAGAGAAACCCTGTCTTGAAAAAACCAAAAAAAAAAAAAAAAAAAAAAAAAAAAAGCAAGCAAGTTGAGCAAACTATGGGGAGCAAGTCAGTAAGCAGCACCCCTCCATGGCCTCTGCATCAGCTCCTGCCTCCAGGTTCTTGCCCTGTTTGAGTTCCTGTCCTGACTTCCTCCAGTGAGGACCAACAATGTGGAGGTGTGAGTCAAATAAACCTTTTCCTTCCCAAGTTGCTTTTGGTCATGCGTTTCATTACAGCAATAGTAATCCTAATTAGGACAAAATCAAATCTGCAAGTTGAACCCCAGCTTTGGTTTACATTTCCAGGAAGCTTATTGATCTGTCTGGGTTTGGGAGCAGGGCAGAAGGGCCATAGGCTGAAGTAGATGGAAGCCATGAGGGCAGAGGGCCACACATTTCCATTTGGGAAGGGTAAATGGTGGAGAAGCAGACAGGTAGCACCACCATGTTGGTTGCCCTTACTGGATAGAAAAGACCCAAGACCAGCACTCACTCTTACTGAACCAGCCTGCTGCAGCTGGAGCAGGGCTGGCCAAGTCCCTTGTTGCCTCATGATGGTATAGCCCCCCCAACCCTTGAGCTGGTCCCAGGGGTGCTCAGAGGCTCATGGAGCTCCACAATCAGGTGTTAAGGCTTTGCCCTGGTAACTTCATATTTGTTCCCAGGGCCCTGTTCCTTAGGCTCACTGGGATGGGTAGATAATATGTCTGATGGCCCAATGCAACCTACTGAGACCTTCTCACTGCCAAGGCTGACCTCACATGGGACAAAACTCCTTGGTTCTGCCAGCCTCAGTTTGTAGAGTGCTTGCCTAGTGTGCACAAAACCCAGTGTTTAATCCACAGGACTGTATAAATTGAATGTGGTGGTGCATGCCTATAATCCTGGCATTTGGGAGGTGGAGGCAAGAGGCTTGCAAATTCAAGATCATCCTCAGTTCATAATGAGTTTGAGGTCTACTTGGGATACATGAGAGACCCTGTCTCAAAACATTAAAAAAAAAAAAAAGGGGGCTGGAGAGATGGCTCAGAGGTTAAGAGCATCGCCTGCTCTACCAAAGGTCTTGAGTTCAATTCCCAGCAACCACATGGTGGCTCACAACCATCTGTAATGGGGTCTGGTGCCCTCTTCTGGCCTGCAGACATAGACACAGACAGAATATTGTATACATAATAAATAAATAAATATTTAAAAAAAAAAGACAAATGAGGAAAAAAACAGCGTATTCAAGCAAGGGTGGATGCTGGTCTCTGAGATGGGTGTGGCTAACTGTAGAGACTGCTTTCCCACAGCTGCCAGGCAGCTATCCTGCCAAATATTTGGGCAGCAGAGAACAGCATCTCTGCCTTTTGCTTTGGTCAGCCCCTCCCGTGGGGGAGCAACCTCAGCCATTAATGGCTCTAAGAACTGGCAGGAATTCTGAGAGTCATGACAGAAGTCAAATGCTCCAAGGGCTTGGGTGTCGCTTCCACCAGAAGGGATGAGGCAAAGGTCAGCTTGACCTCCTCCTCCACTGCCCAGCTGCATACCCTGTGCTCTGAGGCAGATGCTAGGCAGGGCGGTGAGGGCGTTCCTGCTCAAATGCGTTCAGGCCAGGGGACAAACAGCTGTGTGAACGCTGCATAGTAGGGGAGGGAAGGTGGCTGCCTGGAGAAGTCTCTGGCCGTGCTGGCATGGTCGTTACTCTTGCTTGAGTCTTGGAGTACTGGGGACAACGAAAAACATGTGCTGTGTTCTATTCTTGTGGGAATAACATGACCATGATCACAATAGAACAGAGATAGCAAAGGAACCTACAGAATACCTTGGCTCTGCAGGCGTGGTAACAAAAGAAGCATGATACAGCGCTGGCTAGTATGGGAAGGAACCGTTACCACTCCCAGGAGAGATACCAGACCCTCACCCAAGAGTCCAGTGACCACTCCTTCCTGCCCCAGCTGTCCATAGTCTTGAGAGGTCCTGGGTGTATTGGGACGATAGGTTAACTGGATGGGACTCCAGCACTGCAGATTTGTGAGCTGTCACACATGCTAGGTGGCCTTTGGTGGTTCAGCTACTCGGGAGTCACCCTTGCTGCTGGTTCAGCTGCACTAGGATGGAGTTATTCATTTATGTGTGTGTGGGGGTGTGTGCCCATGTGTGTAGGCGTCACAGAGGCCAGAAGAGGGCCACACATGCTCTGGAGCTGAAGTTATAGGCAACTGTGAGCATTTTCCCAATGTGGGTGCTGGGAACAGAACTCCAGTCTCCTGAAAGTTTGGCATTCTTAACTCAGCATCTCTCCAGCCCCCGGACAGTCTGTCTTCCCAGGAAGGTATGCAACATTCTAGGAAAATGGACGCTGAACTGAGTGTGGCATGCAAACTCGGGGACAGATGAGGACGGCTAGGGACAGGGTAAGAGGAGGTCAGCGTTACCAGGCCCTGTGGGTCTTGAAGACCGTAGACCAGCTAAGGAGTCTTACCCTGGTGCTGAGAGGAATGTGTGGCCGTGGCAGTGTTGATTAGCTTGGTCTTTTCTTTCCTTTTTAAAAAATTTTCTTATTTTTCGTTTTTCAAGACAGGATTTCTCTGTGTAACATCTCTGGTTGTCCTGGAATTTGCTTTGTAGACCATGCATACTGGCCTCAAACTCAGAGATTCAGTCGCCTCTGTCTCCCTAGTACTGGGATTAAAGGGGTGCGCCACCACCTCCTGGCCTACCTCTTTTCTTCCCCCCAACACAACAGGGGTGCTCCTGTCCCAGGGTTTTACTGGAACGTTCTATGCTCCATTGTGGGCCCATTCCTATATTTCTGGTGTCAGCACACCTCTCTGACCTTGGAGTTTGGATTGTGTACCCTTCCCCTTTCACCTGCCTGTTGTTTTACCGTTTCAGCAAGTCTTTATTTATTTATTTTTTTTGGTTTTTCGAGACAGGGTTTCTCTGTGGTTTTGGAGCCTGTCCTGGAACTAGCTCTTGTAGACCAGGCTGGTCTCGAACTCACAGAGATCCGCCTGCCTCTGCCTTCCGAGTGCTGGGATTAAAGGCCTGCGCCACCACCGTCCGGCCACCGTTTCAGCAAGTCTTGCTGCAGCCTTACAGGAGTGGAAGCAGACATCATCTGCCACTTTATGCACCTGGGTCTTCCCACGAGGCCCGTGGGAGCTTAGTGGACATCAGTTGAAGGAGCAAAGGAAAGAGATCCTAAAGCATGAATAAAGTGATGGATGGCAAGGGACAGATGGAAAAAGAGAAGGTCGTCTTCGTCCTTTCCTGAAGAAGGGTGCAAGGTATGCAGGGCTCTGAAGGGCCGAGACTGAGCCGCGGGATGGAGTGGGCTTCTGCTTAGCCTCCTTTCTTTCCGAGAACATCTGGCCAGGAGCCGGCGTACTGGCTGAAGAGCTGGTGACACACAGCCAAGCAGCAGTTTGTGTGCTGGGGCTTTACTTGATTGAGACCCCACAGCCTCCCTTCAGGCTAATCTGAGCTGCTATGGTCTCCGGAGCTTTCTCCTTATTAGCGAGTCTTTTTTTTTTTTTCTTTTTTCTTTTTTTTTGCCAAAGTAACTGGATCTGCTAAGACCAAAAGCACCTGCCTCCCTGATGTTGACAGGTGTCATTGCCCAGCAATACCATCATCAGAAGAGGGCCGCGGTTCCCAAGGTGGGGAGACTGGCACTCGCAACCCCTACCCCTTAGTAATGCCACCGGGCCTCTCTGGGGACGTCTGCTGGCACCTGGAGGGTTCCCAAGCTGGTACAGGCAAGCTCGGCCTTGCCACTGACTCAGCGTGCCCTCCAGCCGGCTGCTGAGTCAGGCCTGCAGCTGGGGTGCCAGGCGGCTGTGCGAGGCCCAGGAGCAACCGGAGCTGGCAAGCCTGCCCTTCGGGCCAGGCTGGAGGTCGAGGGCTGTGGTCAGGAGCGAGCCGCGGAGGGTGGGTCCTGGCCGCCCGGCATCCTTCCCCCTTCTCTGTCCCTTGAGGTGTGACGGACAAGGCCTCCGAGCCAGAGACGACCGCACGCGGACAAGAGGCTTCTGGAGAGCGCAGCACCGTGGACCCCCGCCTCAGTTTCCCCTGAGCCCCGCCCCGCGGCGCGAGGGTGGATGACGTCACGGCGCGCGGCATTGTGGGGCGGGCGCGGCGCCGGCGACGCCATTTTCGGCGGTGGAGCGGTGGCGCGAGGCTGCGGAGCGCGGGTCGGGGTGAGGATGCTGCGGGGCGGCCGCGGAGGCGCTGCTTGCTGCTGAGGCGGCTGGGCTCTGCGCGGCCTAGGTCTGTGACAGCGCGACGAGCGCGGCGCTCCCGATCGGACGGTGAGTGCGCGGCCCCGTCCCCGCCCCGCCCCGGGCTCCGAGCGGCTGGTGCGCAGCGCTCCAGACGCAGCCGCGACCCCTTCCCGCCCGCATCCTCCAGGCTGAGGCTCCCAGGCCCTTCCCGTCCACCGCCGCATCTGCACCCGGCCCTGCCAGGTTGCGATCCTGGCCCTCCGCTCCGATCCAGACCCCGCCCCGGCCCTCTCAAACGTGTCTGCACGCTCGGGTCCCCTCCCCGCGCTGCCTGCGCCTCTCAGAGCCCGGTCTCCGTCACCTCTGCCTGTGCGCCTGCACTCCGCTGTCCTTGTCCTCTCCCAGCCGGTGCCCGTCCAGCCTGGGGTTTCTCCTCCGCTGCTGCTCTTTTCCAGACTCGGGTCTCTTGTCACCTCCCTGAGCTCCTCCTGGATGCGGTCCTCCTATCCCCTATCTACCTGCGCCCCTGGTTTGGGTTCCTGCCCTGTCTGCGCCACTTCTCTCTGGGGTCTTTGTCATCTTTCTGCTTGCACATCTCCAGACCGAAGCTCTTGTCCCCTCCCCGCCAATCCTGGTTCGGGACCTGTCCCTTCTCGGTCTGCGCCTGTCTGGATTGAAGTACTCGTTCCTAGCCCTTTCTGCCTGCACTTTAGGCTCGGGTCCCTGCCCCTTCCCTTCTGCTCTTCTCTGCTCCTCTCCTGTGTCCCTGAGGCTTCTGTCCCAATTGTGTTCAGAGCCCCGCCCTGACTTAGGCCCCGGGGTGGGGACAGCCTTTCAAAAGCAGCTGCGGGCTTAGGGTCCCAAAACCTCGCTGCTGAGGTCCCGTCCCGGGAGGCGGCGGCGCTGGTGGTGTGTGTGTTGGGGGTCAGCCGGCTGGCTTTGTCTTTGGCTTCCCCGCCTTTCCAGCCCCCACCTCTCCTCGGCACCGCCCTGGGCGGCGTGCTGTCATGCTGTGGTCCGTGGCCTGGGGCCAGCCAGTCTATTTCTTTCGGTGGCCCGGTGTGGAATCTCCCTGGCGACCTGAACGTGCCCAGCCTGAAGTGATTTTCCTTGTTACATGTGGAGCCCCTTCCCATTAAGAAAGAAAAAAATTAAAGCGTTCAAAAAGTAATATTAATGTGTGATGGAGTGGATGGCATTATAACGAAGTTTGCAGGTGTATTGTGTTGGAATTGTCACTGACTGCTACTGTTTTATTATTTAAACAGGTTGAGAATTTACATATTAAGTGATGATCTGGTGTACTTGCAAAAAAATGATGTCTTTAGAGAGGCTGGGGAGGTGGCGGCAAAAAACCTTTGATCCCAATGGTAGATCTCCAGAGCGAGTTTCAGGGTAGTCAGGGCTACACAAAAAAACGGGAGGTGGGGGTGGGGAGGAGCGGGAGAACAAAATAATTATATACTATTTAAATTGCTATGTAGAGGGTAGATGCATTTTTGATTCTTTGCGTTACTTAAATTCCAAGCCTTTTTATACAGCATGACTAAGCCTTGGATCAGAATTAGCTTGGAATGCGTTGTAATAGGACGGTGAAAACCCCACTAGGAAACTGGACCGACCTGAGTCCCCTAAGGCTGCTACAGTAGAGATCTTTCATGGACTGCCCACAAACCCCAGTTGTAGGAAATTGGACTTACTGTTCTGTGTCCTAAGTATTTGTTTTTTTTGTTTTGTTTTGTTTTGTTTTGTTTTTTTTTTTGGTTTTTTGAGACAGGGTTTCTCTGTGGTTTTGGAGCCTGTCCTGGAACTAGCTCTTGTAGACCAGGCTGGCCTCGAACTCACAGAGATCCGCCTGCCTCTGCCTCCCGAGTGCTGGGATTAAAGGCGTGCGCCACCACCGCCCGGCTTTTTTCTTTTTTTTTTTTTTTTTTTGTCCTAAGTATTTGTAAGAATGCAGTGATTCTGTTTAAAATCTCAGAGCGCGTGGATATATGGGAGGGTGGGCCTCCAGATCACCAGAGGATGTGTCCTGATGCAGGCCAGCCTTGGCCTGGGATGGGACCTGGTGGTGACCCCTCCGTAGCACCAGCTACATTCACCTGGCTTGGCAGTGCATTGTAAAAGCAAACATCCAGCAGGGAGTGACAGTACATACCTATAACCCAGCACTCGGAAGGCTGGGGCAGGAGGGTCATCAGTACAAGATCTGTCCCGACTATATAGCAACATTCGGTCTCAAGACAACAAAAATGGGAAAGTATAGACATGCATGGAAGCTGGACAGGGATTTTTTTTCCAAGTGCAAAGATGGAGGAAGTGAGGTACACATATCTTAAATAATCCATAGTAAAGTCTATACTGAGGATGTCACTTGGTGGTAAGGTACTAGCCTAGCATTCAAAAGGTCCTGTTTCCTCAGCTCAAGAACAAACAAATCAAATACTACCCACAATTTAATTGATTATGTTTTTAAAAAAAATTAATGCATTGGGACTAGAGAGATGGCTCAGTTAAAAGCAATTACTGCTCTTTCAGAAGGACCTGGGTTTGATCCCCAACAGCCAGATCAGGCAATCTCTAACTCCAGTTCCAGGCAATCTGAGACTCTTCTTACCTCCATGGTGCACAAAGAAAAAAAAAATCATGCAGGTGTACACATAAATAATAAATCTTAAAAACATTAAACACTTTAAAGCATGTATTTTTAGGTTGGGAAAAAATAAAAATCTCTAAAGAGCTATAAACAGTCTTTAGACATGATCTTTTTAAAACAATGAGCAAGAAAAGTCAGAAGTGACTTCGTTCTTAGTTGAGTGAATATCAGAAATCAAGAGTATGCAGCAGAAATGACTGCCATCCTGAGCAAGCTAGTGTCAAGGCTCGGGGTGTGAAGTAACTGTTGGAAACTAGGCATGATGGCACAGGCACTCTGGAGGATGAGACAGATTTTGAGGCCAACTTCAGCTACATAGCAAGATCCTGCCTCAAACAAAAAGAATAAAGCTATCTGATGAAGATGGTGGGAGCATGGGACTGGTGACTGCTGAAAACCCACTGCACAGCATTACGCTCTTAGGGATCCTGGCAAGGACAATTCCCCAGAGAGGTTAGACCCAGCATGAGTGATCAGGAGGCTCTTCCTGGGCACTCAAAGGCAAGTGCGGATTGGCCCTGTGTGACCCTGATGGGAGGAAATAAGACCTGAGTGGGTTGTGGTTGAAGACTGTCCCGGTGGGGTAAAGGGAAGATGAGGCCAGGAAATAAATGCCCATGCAGTGGTAGGAGGTGCCAAGGAGGCTGCTCCTGCTTTGAGGTTGGAAGGAGGGCAAGATGAGCCAGGAGGTCAGGGCAGTGGTGTGGGTGGTGCTTTGGACAGGGTGAGCTCCTCAGAGTGCTGACAGTGGCTGGAGCTGCGCAAGAGCAGCTATCAGTGGGACCTAAGGTGCCTTGGGTGGGGGGGCGGGAGGATACCAGCCTTGTGTTGGAGTGAGCCTTAGTGGACCACGTCAGTCAGCTACTGAAGTGCTCAGTAGTGTCCTGGCCTGCCCCAGCCCTGGCCGCTTGACTCCTCTAAAGCACCACTAGGTGCTTGCTGAGCTCTGAGTTAAAACCATGGTTCTGCCCCATCCTGCCTGACTTCTTGTTTACCATTTTTTTAAAAAAGGGCTAATTTGCTTTATGTGTTTGAGTGTTTGCCTGTGTGTATGTATATATGTGTGAGCACTGTATGCATGCCTGATGCCCAAGGCAACCAGAAAAGGGCTCCGAATCCTTTGGAACTGGAGTTAAAAACGAGTGTGAGCAGCAAATGCGCTTAACTGCTGAGTTGTCTCTCCACTCCCTGGTTTTTTATTTTCTTACTTTGTTTATTGTCTATTAATTTGCTCTTATCCACCAGGGTGGGATTTCATCCCTGTGTGTCTCAGTGTACGATCAGCCCTCACTAAGTGTTTGCTGAAAGAATGCATCAGCTTCTCTGCTTTTTGGTGACTCACTGGATGGTGACACCCAGCATGTTAGGGAGAATGGGAAGAGGACAAGATGTTGTTTACTTTTGGATATGATAAACTTCAGGTGCTTGTGGGAGGCTCAGGGGACTCTCTGGAGACGCAGGTCTGAAGTGAGGACAAAGGATAGGCCTAGAGATGGTGGCCCGAGAGTAAATCCGCAATGCACCGAGGGCCATTTGGTTCTAAAATACTCCCATTACCTCAGGGTCCTTTCGTTTGATTAAGACGGTATAAATCAATATGTTGCCCTGGAACTCACAAAGGTTTTCTTGCCTCTGCCTCCTGAGTACTGGAATTGAAGGCGTGTCTCACCAAGCTGGCCTCTCTACCTCAGTTTAAGCCATGGGTTGTCCACTGCCTAATGTGGGCACACATCTGCTGCCTCAGGAAGCACGACAAGGTTCTACGGTGTACTGTCGCTGTTACTACACTGCTCCTGGTAGGACGGGTGCTGCGGGCACTCCACCCTCCCGACAAGAGAAGTGCAGAATTGTGGAGAAAGCAGGTTAGGGGCAGTTCCACCAGGGCTTGCTTCCGAGTCCGGCTGTGAACCACATTGTGCTCCAGGTCGCAGTCTCCCGTGAATCGTGTCACTTTAGCCTACAGTTGTCTTTTCTGTCTATTGCCATGCTTTTTTTTTTTTTTTTTTTTTTTTTTGAGACAGGGTTTCTCTGTGGTTTTGGAGCCTGTCCTGGAACTAGCTCTTGTAGACCAGGCTGGTCTCGAACTCACAGAGATCTGCCTGCCTCTGCCTCCCGAGTGCTGGGATTAAAGGCGCGCGCCACCACCGCCCGGTGTCTATTGCCATTCTTTTCCCGAGGCAGGGTTTCTCTATGGAGCCCTGGCTGTCCTGGAACTAGCTCTGTAGACCAGGCTGGCCTCAAGCTCACAGAGTGCTGGGACTAAAGGCCCTCCTGTCATCATTCAGCCACCTGCAGTTATAAGGATGGTCCTGCTGTGTGTCTCTGGAGCCTTCTCCCTTTGCTTTCTGTGGCTCTGCCTTCCTTAGCTGGTAGGAGTGGTTCATTTCACTCAGTATTATGTTTCCAAGGTTCATTCAGAAGTTTTTGTTTTTCTTGTTTTTATCAGTGTTTCTCTAGCTGTCCTGGAACTGCCTGCCTCCTGAGTGCTGGGATTAAAGTCATATACCACCATGCCAGGCAAAACTTTTTTTTTAAGTTAAAATATGATTACATCTTTTTCTTCATTCCCTTTCCTCGCTTGATCCCTTCCTGTGTGCACCCCTCCCCATGTCTTTCAAATTCATGGTTTCTATTTATTTAATTTGTATGTGTGTGTTCCTAAATATATAAATAAAACCTACTTAGTTCATAGTAATTGTATGTATATGGTTTCATTGCAGATCACTTGTTATTGGATAACTAATTGAGCTCTTTTTGTGTATTTACTTATTTGTTTGTTGTTTTGAGATAAAGTCTCACTACAGAGCTCTGACTATCCTGGAACTTACTCTGCAGACCAGGCTGGCCTTGAACAGACAGACAATCACCCACCTCTGTCTCCCAGTACTGGGATTAAAGGCTTGAGCCACCATACTTGGCTTCTTTTTTTTTCTTTCCATTTATTTATTTGTTTGTTTCATTTTGTTTACACAGGGTCTCTCTCTCTCTTTCTCTCTCCTTAAACTTTTTTAAAAAAATTATTCTTTATTTCTTTCACATCATGCATCCCAATCCCACCCATCTCCTGTCCCCTCATATCTAGCCTATGCCCCTGCATCCTTTCTCCCCAAATAAAGCAAAATGAAAAGGGAAAAAGGAAGTAAAGGAAGATCTTGTCATGGAAGCTGCAGTGTGACACCACCCAACATCCGCCCGTTTGTGATCTGCTGGAGCTGTTTGGGGTGGGGTGGTGTGGGGTGGGGGATGCACCACGGATGCAGACCCAGGGCCACAGAATCTCCTTGACCATGACCTAGGGCAACAATGGAGTGTCCAGGAAGTGTCCCAGTGAGGGCCCAGTGTTGACGTGTAGCAGAGGCTGGGGACCTGGGACCAAACCAATGATTCTTTTTGATGAACACGGGTACACAAGGTCTCTCTACGTCAGAGACAGGCTGGCCTTGAACTCAGAGATCCACCTGCCTCTGCTTCCTGGTTGTGCACTGCCAGGTCTATACAAAATCCCCAGAAGGCAAGAAGATGATCTTTTTGTGCTAGTCTGTGGTGTTAGCATGTAAACACAATTAAAATGGCTTTTGAGTCTTTTTTTTTTTTTTGGTTTTTCGAGACAGGGTTTCTCTGTAGCTTTGGAGCCTGGCCTGGAACTAGCTCTTGTAGACCAGGCTGGCCTCGAACTCCCAGAGATCCGCCTGCCCCTGCCTTCCGAGTGCTGGGATTAAAGGCGTGCGCCACCACCGCCCGGAATTTGAGTCTTTTTTTTAAATTTATGTGCATCTTTATAAATTTTTGGTCAGCATAGATTCCTAGAGAAGATGTGGATGTTTGGTGACAGTTCTCCTGTAACCCAGGCAGATTTTTAATTGCTGTGCAGTCAAGGTTGACCTTGAAGTTCTGGTCTTCCTGCCTACCTCCTGTGTACTGGGACTACAGGCTTGTCACCTTGCCAGTTTTATAGAGTGGTTTGTACCCAGGCGCCCAGGCCGACACTCTCATCTACTGAGCTCCTTCAGTCAGTGATTCAAATTTAGGAGAGGAGATTAAAGGATTAGGTTAGATGAGATTAGAGAAAGAGGTTAGATAGAGGAAATGCTGTCTATGAGGGCTGGGAAGGGACCTGTAAGGGCTCTCTGGTGGTGCTCTGGTAGTACTCAGGGGTGGGTGGATTGATTTTTAACAGTGCTGAGGGTGGACTCGGGACCTTAAGTGTACCTTACCAGTGAGCTGCGTTCCTAGCGCTGTGGTGATTCTTAAGGAAGAATAAGCAGCTGGTCATGGCGGTGCCAGCACACGGGAGGGGGTGCTGAAGGGACAGTCAAGAAGGGCCATGCAGTTGAGGCCGGTCTAGACTGGCTACCCCTTGAAAAAAGAAAAGTTGGGCAGTGGTTGCGCTCGCTTTTGCTCCCACTGCTAAGTAGTACTATACATATGTGGTGCATACATACACACAGATACACATACACAGGCAAAACACTAATACACATAAAATAAAAATAAGTAGATCTTTAAAAATAATAAGCCAGATACACATACACAGGCAAAACACTAATACACATAAAATAAAAATAAGTAGATCTTTAAAAATAATAAGCCAGGCAATGGTGGTACACACTTTAATCTCAGCACCGAGGAGGCAAAAGCAAACCGATATGTGAGTTCGAGGCCAGGCTGGTCTATAGAGTGGGTTACAGGACAGCCAGGGTTACACAGAGAAACCCTGTCTCCAAAAACAAAAACAGCCTTCTGTGCTCCCTCCTTACCCCCGTCCTCTTACCTCACTGAATTCATCACAGTATTTCCTGACAGTGTTTTCAATTTCCCCTTTGACATTTCTTATTATTGTTTTGAGATCCAGTTTTGTTATGGTAGCCCTGGTTGGCCTTGAAACTGTCTTACTCTTCTGAGTTGTGCTTTTCTTTCTTTCCCTTTTTTCTTTCTTTCTTTCTTTTTTTTTTTTTTTTTTTTTGAGACAAGGTTTTGCTGTGTAACAGTGATAGCTGTCCTGGAACTAGCTCTGTAGACCAGCTTGGCCTTGAACTCACAGAGATCCGCCTGCCTCTGCCTCCAGAGTGTTGGGATTAAAGGCGGCGCCACCACTACCTGGCCTGTGCATTTATTTAGTTTTTTTTATTTGCCCAGCATTTTACTTTTTGGAGCATTTGTGTGCAGCTTTTTGTGTGAATGTGTGTGTTCAGCTGCGTCAGGTATATCAGATGGGCTTGCCAGGCCTTTGTTTCATTTTATAATTTTGACACTTACCTCATCCATAACACACTGTAATCTAGTTCTAACTGCGTGTTTGTTTCTTTGAACACACGGATGGGCTACTCCTTGCAGACTACCCTCCAGCTTGTGTCTGGTGCTGTGTGGGGTGACTGTGTGTACTAGGTGTAGAACAGTGTGACTGTTCTCTTGGGTGGGTGCTCCTAGTCTCCAGAGAGTCCACCAGAAGCATCCAGAGCTTTTGGGAACATCTCCCATGAAGTGTGCTTCTACAGGAGCCTCCTGGTTGCCATCCCACTTTCCCCAGCATGCCCCTTCACCTTCACTTGTTTGCTGGGCTTCACCCATCATCCAGGAACTTCAGGCCGCTTGTCTGTGCTCTCCCAGCTGCCTTTTGCTCTGTTTACTCACTCAGACCTGGTAATTTATCTACCTCATTACCCTGTTCTTTTTAATCGAGATGGAAATTACATTACATAAAACTCTCCACTTTTAAGAACAAATTCAGTATCTGCATTAAGCTCCTAAAACACAAAGGTATGGTGACTTACACCTTTGATCCAACACTTGTGAAGCTGAGGCAGGGGGATTACCATGACTACATAATAGGGTTTCAGTCAGCTTGGCTACAGAAAGAGATGCTTTCTCAAAAGGAGTGGGTAGGCTTGAAGTATAGCTTCAAGTGGTAGAATGCTTGCCTAGCCTGCAGGAAACCCTGGAGTCAATCCCAGCCCCCCATGAACCGGGTGTGGAGATACACACCTGTTACCCTAGCTCTCCAGAGGTAGGAGGATAGAAATTCAAGGCCAGGACTGTACTTGCCTGACAATCTGACTTTGAGTCCCACAGCCCTTGGTAGAAGGAAGGAGAGCCAACTCTAGCAGTTGTGTCCCTCTCTCTCTCTCTCTCTCTCTCTCTCTCTCTCTCTCTCTCTCTCTCTCTCCCTCCCTCTCCCCCTCTCCCCTCTTCCCCTCCCCCTCTCCCCCTTTGTGTGTGTGTATTAAAACCTTTTTCTTTCTTTTTTGGTTTTTCGAGACAGGGTTTCTCTTTTCTCTGTAGCTTTGGAACCTGTCCTGGAACTAGCTCTTGTAGACCAGGCTGGCCTCGAACTCACAGAGATCCACCTGCCTCTGCCTCCCGAGTGCTGGGATTAAAGGTGTGAACCACCACCGCCTGTCTAAAAACTTTTTAAAAAGAAGTCATCCTTAGCTGTGTAGTGAGCTGGAGACCAGCATGGGGTATATAGTTTTTGGAGCATTTTCATACTTGTATTTTATGAAAGTAAGAAATCTGAAGGTCATTTCATGTAGTCCCCACTTACAATGAAGAGCTGAGACAAGCTGATGTGTGCTTAGGTCACAATAGAAAAGATGAAGTCTCAGCATACTATCCTGAGCACACACCCATTACACTAACACACATTTTATGCTGCTTACTGTTTTCCAACGGGCGAGGACCAACATCTAACTGGCTAGTCTAGACCTACAGGCTTTTCTTAAACCCAGATGCAGAATGAACCCTTCTGCAACAAGAAAAATAGACAGCATTGGACCAAGAATAGAACCTCTGAACACACTGAATTCTTTATCAGACAAAAAGGGATGTGCAGAGCTCAGTAGGCACCAGAGTTGTTCTGAGCCTATAGCATGTCAGGCTGGGGAAGAGGATGACGCCATGAGGCTTCAGCAGTATGCAGAGTTGCTAGTAAATGCGTGGTCTTGCAGTACTTTCCTCGTGCATGGGACACACTTCATGGCACTGTTCTGGCTGTTTCCTTGGCTGAACCACCTGCAAGAGCGTGCAGGGTGTGAACTGGAAGATGTGGACGTTGTGGTTTATAGTCTCACTAATGGAATGTCTGAGTGCCTCAACCTTCTAGTGAGTTCTAGTGAGTTTGTCTTCCATAAATCAGCTGCCTTTACCTTTAAGTGGAAGCCCATTGCTTCTGAGCCCTTCAGTGAGATACGGTATAAAGTCATGTTTCCTAAGCTGGTTATGGTGGCTCACACCTTTAATAACAGCACTGAGAGCCAGAGGCAGGTGTGTCTGTGTGCGAGTTTAAGGCCAGCCTGGTCTGTATAGCTATAGAGCTCTAGGCTAGCCAGTGCAGGCTACATGGCGAAACCTAGTCTCAGCATGAAACAAGGGCAGTGAGATGGCTCAGTGGGTAAAGCATCTGCTGCCAACCCTGACAACCAGAGTTTGAATCCTGGGATCTACATGGTGGCGAAGAGAACTGACTCCTGTGGTTATCCTCTGGCTTCTGTATTAATGCCGTGGCTTGTATGTCCACACACATGCACACATACAAAACCTAAGTAAAACGTGCTAAAACAAAACCATCTGTCCTCAGAAATAAATGCAGTTTCTCTATTTTAACTTTTGATTCAGGTTTTTTTTTTTTTTTCTCTGAGACAAGATTTCTCTGTAGCTTTGGAGCTTGTCCTAGAACTCACTCTGTAGACCTTAAACTCACAGAGATCTGCCTGCCTCTGCCTCCCGAGTGCTGGGATTAAAGGTGTGTGCTACCACTGCTTGGCCAAGAATTTTTTTTTTTTAAAGAAGCAAAATTCGAAGAGAAAGGCTTTTCTGTAGATTTAGGGGTTGAGGGAGACATGTTTAAGAGAGGAATAATGGGGCTGGAGAGCTGGTTCATTGATTAGAGCACCGTGGCTTTCCCAGAGGACCTGAATCAATTCCTAGTACCTCAGTGTGACTAACACCCATCGTAAATCAGTTCTGGGGGATTAGCCGTCCTCTTCTGGTCTCCAGGGGCATTGCATGTACATGGTGTAGACATAATAGAGACAAAATACTCATATATATATATATATATATATATAAAATATATACAAATAACAAAACAAAAAGGACCATAGTACACACCCAAGAGTAGCTGTGACTTCTTGAGAGAGGATTGCGTCACTGGGATCTTGGGAGCTCATTTAATGGAAGACAAGCTCTTGAATTAAGGATATGCAGGCAGGGATCCCGGGAATAGGTTGGGATTATCCCAGAAAAAAAGGCAAGCTTGTTTTCTTTTCTTTCTGTGTGGTTTTCAGGCCTGTAGTGGCCTCACTTAGGTGATGGTAGGAGGCAGTCTGTGGCTAATGTGGCTGATGATGTGGAGATGTCTGGGTGTAGCAGAGGAGAGTTGGTGAAGCTCTCTCTGCCTGTTGGCTCTAGCATGTTCTGGATGACGATGACAGCCCCCACCCCAGGCCCAGGCAGGCTTTCTCTGTGTAGCCTGTAACTCCCTCTGTAGATCAGCCCTGCCTCAAACTAACTCCCAACTGCTGGGGCTTAGCTGAGGGACTTATTTATTTATTTATTTAGTTTTTTCAAGACAGGGTTTCTCTGTGTAGCTTTTTGAATCCTGTCCTGAAATTCGCTCTGTAGATGGGGGCTGGTCTTGAACTCACAGAGATCCACCTGTCTCCTCTGCCTCTTGAGTGCTGGGATTAAAGGTGTGAGCTACCACTGCCTGGTGTAACCTTTATTTTTATGTGGAGGGTTTTCTGCCTATGTGTATATGTGTGTACCACATGTGTGCAATGCTTGTAGAGGCCAAAAGGTGTCAGATTCTCTAAGCCTGGAGTTAAAGAGTTGTGAATTGCCATGTTAGTGCTTGGAATTGAACCCAGGTCCTCTGGGAGAATAGTCAGTGCTTTTAACTGTTGAGCCATCCCGCCATCCCTCCATCTCTCCATCTTTCCACTCCTCCCCCTGCCATTCTGTTTTTTTTTTTTTTGTTTGTTTGGTTTTGTTTTTTCGAGACAGGGTTTCTCTGTAGCTTTGGGGCCTGTCCTGGAACTAGCTCTTGTAGACCAGGCTGGCCTCGAACTCACAGAGATCCACCTGCCTCTGCATCCATTCTGGTTTTTATTTTATTGTTTGAATGACTGCTGGTGTCCTGCTGTGGTGTAGTTCTGCCATTATACCAGCCTTTGGCCTCTAGTTATTTGCTCTCCCCCTATGCCTGTCTAGTTTACCTTGTTTCCCCTCTTGAATTTAATCTTTGTGTGATGTGTGTGTGTGTACACGAGCATGTGCACGTGCCTGTATGTTTATGTGGGAACAGGTGCACACATACCATATTGTGAATGATGAACGTGAGGGTAAGAGGACAAATTTTGGGAGTTGGTTCTTTCCACCCTGTGTTCTGGGGTCAGACTTGAGGTCATCAGGCTTGCGTGGCATCGGCCTCCATCCCTTAATCTTAAGGGACTGAACAGAGGGAGAGATCTATTTTCAAGTGCTTGTGGCTGCTGGCAGGCGCTGGCCGTGACTATTCAGGACAAGAACTACTTGACTGGCAAAGCTAGGGCTAAGAGGCACTGGTACCACAGATGGCTTTGTAGTTGGGTTCTACTGGAAACCTTGTGGGTCTGTATTTTAACTTTTTTTTTTTTTTTTTTGATTTTTCGAGACAGGGTTTCTCCGTAGCTTTTGGTTCCTGTCCTGGAACTAGCTCTTGTAGACCAGGCTGGCCTCGAACTCACAGAGATCCACCTGTCTCTGCCTCCCGAGTGCTGGGATTAAAGGCATGCACCACCACTGCCCGGCTGTATTTTAACTTTAAAAGATTAGTTTTTATGTTTTATGTGTATATGTAAACACAGGCCTGCAGTGCCCATGGAGGCCAGCAGAGGGTTTTGGATTCTATGGAACTGGAGTTAGAGATGGTTCTGAGCCATCTTGTAGAACTGAACCCAGGTCCTCTGCCTGAGCAAGTGCTTTTAACTACTGAGGGAGACACATAGACAGACAGATGGGGGTGGGGGTTTGAGAGGGTGGGGGAAGCAGGGAGAGAAGCATTGCAAAGTGCCCAGATGCACTTGGTGACCATAGCTTTCCTGAGACATGAGATAGGTGTGGAGGCAGGAGATGGGCTGTGACTCTGGGGACACAGGTGCTAAATAAACACCGCCCTCTTGAGACTTAGCAGTCAGCAGACTATTATGGGCTGTTAGGGGCATGGTCTCAGACATGCATATTTATTATTGGGAAATAATTTGTAAATACTTTGCTATGGGCTATGGAATGAGGGGAGGGGGCCTAAATTTTTATATCCTTCACACCTGGCACCTGCCCTCCTCTTCATACCAACAGGTTGATCTTCATTAAAACTGCTCTTAAGATATCTCAGTCATTTAGCAAAACATGCTATGTACCAGGACTAGGACCCAGGTGAAGAGGACATACACTCTCTTTCAGGGAGTGTCAATCATTTTCTGGCCTGCATACTCTCTTCCTAGCTTGTCACATAGTACAAATTTACAATAGTGGCTTTGGAACCACATGCTAAATAAATGCACAGTAAATAGTAAATACACTAACATGGCTTTGGTGTGTGTGTGTTTGGTTTTCAAAACAGGGTTTCTGTGTGTGTAGTTTTGGCATCCTAGAACTTGCTCTGTAGAAAGGCTGGCCTTGAATTTAGAGATCTGCCAACCTCTGCCTCTTGACTATGAGATTAAAGGTGTGCACCACTACCACCTGGTTTACGTTTTTTAAAGATCTACTTACTCTTATGTGTATTGGCATTTTGCCTGTGTGTATATCTGTGTGTCTGTGCACCACATTTGTTCAGTGCCTGCATAGGCCAGAATGGGGCATCGAATCCCCTGGAATTGGGGAAACAGATAGTTGTGAGCTGCCATGTGAGTCCTAGGAACTGAACTCAGGTCCTCTTTAAGAGCAAGTGCTCTTGCCGGGCAGTGGTGGTTCACGCCTTTAATCCCATCACTTCGAGGCAGAAGCAGGCAGATCTCTGTGAGTTTGAGGCCAGCCTGGTCTACAAGAGCTAGTTCCAGGACTGGCCCCAAAGCTACAGAGAAACCTTGTCTCGAAAAACCAACCAACAAACCAACCAACCAACCAAACAAACAAACAAACAAACAAACAAAAGAGCAAGTGCTCTTAATTGCTGAGCCATCCTCCAGCTCTGTGAAATATGATTTATAATTGTCACTGTGGCTGTTTAAGGATGTCATCTCAACAGAGATTATAATGAACTGTCTGATTTTCTTTCTCCATACTAGGATGTATGACAACATGTCCACAATGGTGTACATAAAGGAAGAGAAGTTGGAGAAGCTTACGCAGGATGAAATCATTTCTAAGACAAAGCAAGTGATTCAGGGGCTGGAAGCCCTGAAGAATGAGCACAACTCCATCCTGCAGAGTTTGCTGGAGACACTGAAGTGCTTGAAGAAAGATGATGAGAGCAACCTGGTGGAGGAGAAGTCCAGCATGATCCGCAAGTCTTTGGAGATGCTGGAGCTCGGCCTGAGTGAGGCGCAGGTATCAGTGGGCAACACTTAGTCGTGAATGGGCTTAGAGAGTAGGTGTGGACCAGTACCCAGGCAGCAAACAGCAACCCAGGGCACATTGCTTTGAGTGTCTGAATAACTCTGACCTAGAGATGAGGACAGTGGAAGCATACATGTCCCACCTGAGGACTTGTGGCCCTGTAGGTAAACCTAGTTCAAATTCAGTGCACTGGTGCTTGGCTTCTTCTTTAGTGTTCTGGTTGTACAGTTAATGAATGAACAGGAGACAGACTTCTGGGTCACCAGTTTTGTCTTTTTTTTTTTTTTTTTTTTTCCAAGACAGGATTTCACTGTAGCTATCAAGCCTGTCCTGGACCTAACTCTTGTAGACCAGGCTGACCTCAAACTCACAGAGATCTGCCTGCCTTTGCCTCCCAAGTGGTGGGATTAAAGGCATGCACCACCACGGCCTGGCTTCCATTTGTCTTTTATTTTTCAATTTTTTTATTGATATTTATTGAGCTCTACATTTTTTTCTGCTCCCCTCCCTGCCTCTCCCCCCTTGACCCTCCCCCAAGGTCCCCATGCTCTCAACTTACTCGGGAGATCTTGTCTTTTTCTACTTTGTACTTCCCATGTAGATTATATCTACGTAAGTCTCTCTTAGTGTCCTCATTGTTGTCTAAGTTCTCTGGGATTGTGTGGTTTGTAGACTGGCTTTCTTTGCTTTATGTTTAAAAACTACCTATGAGTGAGTACATGTGATAATTATCTTTCTGTGTCTGGGTTATCTCACTCAAAATAATGTTTTCTAGCTCCATCCATTTTCCTGCAAAATTCAAGCTGTTGTTTTTTGTTTTTTTTTTTGGATTTTTTCGAGACAGGGTTTCTCCATGGCTTTTTGGTTCCTGCCCTGGAACTAGCTCTTCTAGACCAGGCTGGCCTCGAACTCACAGAGATCCGCCTGCCTCTGCCTCCCGAGTGCTGGGATTAAAAGCGTGCGCCACCACCGCCCGGCTGTTGTTATTTTTATCTGCTGTGTAGTACTCCATTGTGTAAATGTACCACATTTTCCTTATCCATTCTTCAGTCGAGGGGCATTTAAGTTGTTTCCAGGTTCTGGCTATGACAAACAAAGCTGCTATGAACATAGTTGAGCACATGTCCTTGTGGCACGATTGAGCATCCTTTGGATATATACCCAAAAGTGGTATTATTGGGTCTTGAGGAAGGTTGTTTCCTAGTTTTCTGAGAAATTGCCACACTCGACATCCAAAGGGGTTGTACCAGTTTGCATTCCCACCAGCAATGCAGAAGTGTTCCCTTTTCCCCACAACCTCTCCAGCATAAGTTGTCCTCAGTGTTTTTGATCTTGGCCATTCTTACAGGTATAAGATGGAATCTCAGAGTTGTTTTGATTTGCATTTCTCTGATGACTAAGGATGTTGAACATTTCCTAAAGTGTCTTTCAGCCATTTTAGATTCCTCTGTTGAGAGTTCTCTATTTAGGTCTGTACTCCATTTTTTTTTATTGGATTATGTGATCTTTTAGTGTCCAATTTCTTGAGTTCTTTGTATATTTTGGAGATCAGACCTCTGTCTGATGTAGGGGTTAGTGAAGATCTTTTCCCATTCTGTAGGCTGTCTTTTTGTCTTGTTGACCGTGTCCTTTGCTTTACAGAAGCTTTTCAGTTTTAGGAGATCCCATTTATTAATTGTTTCTCTCAGTGTCTGTGCTGCTGGGGTTCTATGTAGGAAGTAGTTTTCTGTGCCAATGTGTTCAAGTGTACTTCCCACTTTCTTTTCTATGAGGTTCAGTGTGGTTGGCTTTATGTTGAGGTCTTTGATTCATTTGAACTTGAGTTTTGTACATAGTGATAGATATGGGTTTATTTTAATTTTTCTACATGTTGATATCCAGTTATGCCAGCACCACTTGATAAATATGCTTTCTTTTTTTCCATTTGATATTTTTTGCTTCTTTATCAAAGATCAGTTGTTCGAAGATGTATGGATTGATATTTGGGTCTTCTATTTGGTTCCATTGGTCCTCTTGTCTGTTCTTACGCCAGGACCAGGCTATTTTCAGTACTGTAGCTCTGTAGTAGAGTTTGAAGTCAGGGATTGTGATGCCTCCAGAAGTTCTTTTATCGTACAGGATTGTTTTGTCTATCCTGGGTTTTTGCTTTTCCAAATGAAGTTGAGTACTGTTCTTTTGAGGTCTTTGAAGAATTTTGTTGGGATTTTGCTGGGCTATTTATTTTTTTAAGATTTATTTATTATATATACAGTGTTCTGGCATGTGTGCCTACACACCAGAAAAGGGCACCAAATCCAATTACAGATGGTTGTGAGCCACCATGTGGTTGCTAGGAATTGAACTCAGGACCTCTGGAAGAACAGCCAGTACTCTTAATATCTGAGCCATCTCTCTAGCTCCCCAGTTTTGTCTTATATAAAAAAAGTCACCACTGAGTGAAGTGTTTACCTAAATTGTTGTATTATTAATAAAAAGTCAGGAGTCAGGTGTTTGGATATAAACCTGACATATCAAGAAAGCAGCAGAGGAATGACTAGCTGACTCTCTCCACCTTCCCAGAATGAAGAGACCATGAATCTCTTCAAACCCCTCCCTCTCTCTTCCTGTTCCTTTCTATCTGGGCCCTCTAAAAACTCTATGGCTAATTCGGGTCAGCTAGTTGTGACCCCCCCCCCCCCATTCAGGTTGACTTACTGGTCGTCTCCGAGTGTCACAGCAACCAAATGTCCCGCAACATGTCCCCTTTGTCTACATAAAAATGAGAGGTTTTAAATCTAACATAGTTAAATTATATACAATAGGAACAATTACCAGGTATTGTCTAAATAAAAAGGAAAGGTTCTAACTCTAACATAGTAAAACTATATACAATAAGAATAGTTATCAGGTAAGAATTACATTTACAGTGTCCAATCCATTTGTATTTAGCAAGTTCAGAGAAATTACTCTATTATCTATTTTATCTTTTTGTTTTTAAGGATTATTTTATTATGTATACAGTGTTCTGCCTGCATGTGTGCCTGCAGGCCAGAAGAGGGCACCAGATCTCATTACAGATGGTTGTGAGTCACTATGTGGTTGCTGGGAATTGAACTCAGGACTTTTGGAAGAGCAGCCAGTGTGCTCTTAACCGCCTAGGCATCTCTCCAGCCCTGTCTGTCTGTCTTGATGGGTCCAAAGTTTTATACCTAAAACATTTTGTATCATAACTTGTATTGCCATCTTAAAAATATTTTTTTAGATCTTAAAACATTTTCTTAGATAAACAACTTGAACCTTTATGTCTTTCAACCTTATAAACTTTATATCTCTTTTGTAAGTTTCTTTTCTGAATTTGGTAACAAAGGAAACTGTGTAATTATCTAGTCTTCAGCCTATTCAGAGACCTGAGAAGGATAGACTATTACCTGAATAAACAGGAAGTACAGAGACCTGAGAAGGATAGACTATTACCTGAAGAAACAGGAAGTGCAGGGCAAACAACTTTCAGCACTGTAGAAGTGACAGAGATGGCTGGCTGGACAGTCACTTGAGGTTCCTGTGCAATGTTGGGGTATTAATCTTCAGCCTGCAGGCCTAGAATATTTGATAGACTTTTCTGTGAAGCAGGAATTTTGAAGGACTGTCCTAACATGTCTTGGCAGTCACGTTTTGAGTCCCATTTATACAATTTGGACAGCATATTGTCGGTAGTTGAGGCAAGGGCGATTTCCTTGCCCAGTGGCTAACTTTGTCACAAATGAAAGCAAACTCCATGTGGGGGGTTCTTCAGTGCCTACCAACGTTCTGTGAAGTAGAGAGGTCCTGCCAGGAGCAGACATGTCTCACTGTCATAAAAAGCCTTATGTTATTATTCTGTAGATCTCTGAAGTGTTTGAAGATACACAGATGTGTGTATCTAGAATATATCTCTATTTGACCTTGAAAGCATACCTAATATAACTATAAGTTTGATTGTTATAGATGACTAACTCCTAACTTGCATTTCTTTATTATCCTAAATAAATTATAATAGTACCTTTCAAGGACTAGAACTTTACATTTTGTTTGTTTGTTTGTTTTGTTTTGTTTTTCAAGACAGGGTTTCTTTGTGGCTTTGGAGACTACACTGGAACCAGCTCTTGTAGGCCAGGCTGGGCTCAAACTCACAGAGATCCGCCTACCTCTGCCTCCCTAGTGCTGGGATTAAAGGTGGCCACCACCGCCCAGCAGAACTTTACATTTTTAAACGAGCTGCATGAATACAATACTTTAAACAAGAGCAGAACTACACACACAGTATGGTCTAACAAAAATAACCTTAAATTTGTATCAATATGCAAAAATCCATACCAATGTAAAATATTTGAGATTAATACTTATTTTTTAGTGTAAAAGTAGATTCAGTAATCTACCCTTATATCCTATCATTCCTATATCTCCTCTTTTTTATCTTTTCAGAAAGAGATTCCTTAATTTCACCTCCTTTCCTTAGTTTCCTTCCTGACCATGACCATTAACAACTTGCAACCAACCCCCCTAATTGTTGATAAGCATCCATAATCCACTGAACAGCCAGAAACCTCTTGGGAATGTAGGCATTGTGTTCTTAAAATTACTTCCTGTTGTCTGGGGGTAACAGCATCTTTAGGAGACCCTGGGGAAATTGAGGTGATCGTCAAGTCCTGGGAGAGAGAGCTGTCGTCCAGTCTTGGTGTGATGGGAACATGTAGGGTTTATCTGAAGTCCTGACTGCACCATCTCAGCTAACTGCCTTGAAACTCTCCCGAGCAGTTTGTAGTCCAAAGCTGATCTCTGGGTGATGTTTGTCAGCTTAGTGGCATCTGCAGGACCCCATCATCTTCTTGAAGACCTCAAAGGTCGCTGCCAGGATTGGTCACGGTTCCCTGCAGGAAACTTTTTTTTTTTTTTTTTTTGGTTTTTCGAGACAGGGTTTCTCTGTGGTTTTGGAGCCTGTCCTGGAACTAGCTCAGGCTGGTCTCGAACTCACAGAGATCCGCCTGCCTCTGCCTCCCAAGTGCTGGGATTAAAGGCGTGCGCCACCACCGCCCGGCTCTGCAGGAAACTTTTAAATGTCATATGCAGCAGACTTCTGAGAGGCTAAAGGACCTCAGTCTGTAAATACATCCAGGGCACACAAACTTAGTTCCTAGTTACCTGTTTCATATTCAAGCCAGAAATCATGTAGATGAATTCCAGATGGTTTCCAGACTGAGAAGTGCCGTCTCCATTAGCTGATGGCCCTGGAATTCACCAGGCTCATGTATGCAGGGCTCTTTACTTGCCTCTGCTGGCTTTAAAGGCCTACACCACTAGGACAGGCTTGTCTGTTTCGTGTGTGCATGCATATTCCTGCCATGGCACGCACAGGAAGGTTAGAGAACGACCCGTGGGAGTCCACTACCTAGGTCCTGGGAATTGGACTTCGGTCATCAGACTTGGTGGAAGTTCTATTGTTGAAAGGTTAGGAACATGGATTCTTTTGCTTGGTAGATGATAAATTTTGTTTGTTTGTTTGTTTGTTTAAAGGAAATAAGAAAAAGCCTGCCTAATGGTATTTCATATCTGCCTCTGGAGTGCTGGGATTAAAGGCGTGTGCTACCACCGGATGGCAGTGTTTCATATTCATCCTAGGAGGATGGTTGTCCAGTTGCTATGCTATGACCAGAATAGGCAAATACATGGCCGGCAGAGGGCGAGGCCAAAGCTCCCTGGCTTCCTCTGTCTCTTGTTGCCTTAGTATGGCTGGGATTGTGCTGGTGTTTTCAGCAGTTGGTGGTAGTTATGGAGATGCTTCCCTTAGTGGTGAGGATGATTTGCATTCTACCCTCCCAGCTCCACTTCTGGCCCCTCACCTGCCTGCCCTCCAACACACATGTACCCTCATGTGGAAGACGGCCCATGCAGTTAGGCTGGCTGGTCTACATAGAAAGCGGAGTGGATCAGAAAAGGAGGCATGTGTATTCCCAGTCCGCTGGAGGTACTCTCACAGAAAAGTGGCATGCAGATTTTCCAGCTTGTACTGTGACACTCAGTGTATAATCTGTGCAGAGGGCTAAAGGAGAAATAAATGGCAGGTCTTGTTTACATGTACCCAGAGAAAGTTCTGTGAGTGAGCTGGAGCTGGAAGCCCACATGTGCCCAGGTCTCTCCAGAGGCTGCAGTATGCAAACATCTCTTTTGATCAGGTGATGATGGCCCTGTCCAATCACCTGAATGCCGTGGAGTCAGAGAAACAGAAACTACGTGCTCAGGTTCGTCGTCTGTGCCAGGAGAACCAGTGGCTGCGGGATGAACTGGCCAACACACAGCAAAAGTTACAGAAGAGTGAGCAGTCTGTGGCTCAGCTGGAGGAAGAAAAGAAACACCTGGAGTTTATGAACCAGCTGAAGAAATACGACGATGACATCTCTCCCTCGGTGAGTGGCTCTTGCTCTGCTGCAGGAAGTGCCAATAGACAATCTAAAAGCAGGTCTTGTCCAGGTGTGGTGGCTCATGCCTGTAATGGCAGCACTTTGGAGGCACAGGCAAGGTCAAGGCTAGCTTTGTCTCTGTAGTGTGCACCATTTCAGACAGAACTATAAGACAAGACCCTGTCTGGAAGAAAGCAGTAATAAGAGCGAGTCTTTGCACTTTACTCGGGAGTTTGCTGCCAGCTCTGCTCACAGATGGGTTTAGTTGCTGATGTTTGTGCTCAGGTCTGCTGACTCAGCTTTCCAGTTGATGCATCTGGGCTTCTGGGCTTTGTTTCCTTTGGCTTGTTTTTCACTGAGTGGGGTTTGTTTAGTAGCACTCTGGCTTAGCTGAGTAGGTGTCTGTGTTTTTTGGGGATGGAGATGGAACTGGAGCTTTGCACGTGATAAACAAATGCTTTTCCACTGAGCTGTGGCCCCGGTTCTTGCCCCCATCTGACCATCCTGACCATCTTTCATTTGAACAGTCCTCAATTGTTTGCTTTTCATGGTTGGTGTCTTTGGAGAATGCATTATGCGTCTCTGTGGGGATGCTCTAGAAGGGAGACTCGCTTACCAGTTTATCCCTCCAGAGGCAGTGCTGTCACCCTCATCCCTATGTTGTCGCTGTTCTCGTGCACTGTGAAGACAATGTAAAACTGGCAGGCTTTAGCTCCTCTCGGGAGCCCTAGTGTAGTCCACTGTAGACATGGGGCCAGGACTCCTCCCCTCTATTGCTCTGGGAGCTATAGGTGCACCGTTTTTTCCTGCTTAGCAAACAGGAAACATCTTTGATTTCCAGCAAGTCTTCCCTTGTCTGCTGGAATTTGATCTGAAAACAGTAGAGGGATCTAAGTCCAGAAACGCAGTCAGGCTCCGTGATGTCACACCACGGCCTGTAGTCGAGTTTCCTCAGTTTTAGTCCAGCAAACCCTGCCTTGCTCCTTTTGTTTCCTTTTTTCCTCTTGGGGTGGGGGTTACCTCAAGCAGGCCTTGACAGGGTAGGCGAGTTTAGCAAAGTTACTGCTCTTTACTAAACTGGTGGATAAACCAGGCTACAGATGATCATACATTTAATTCTGAAAAAACTGGCTAGCTTATCTGGTCTAGTAAATAAGAGGAAATGTTATGTTAAGGATTCCCAGGCAGTGTGGGTTCTGTGGAGTGAAGGATGCTCTGGGTCTCTTGTAGGAGGACAAAGACTCTGATTCTGCCAAAGAGCCATTGGACGATCTCTTCCCCAATGACGAGGACGACCCAGGACAAGGAAGTAAGTTGCATGTGTGTGGCCATGCCACTGAACATGTTGCACGTGTGCTGCTTTCTCTCTGGGGACATTCATGTCACAGTTTGGCGGAGCCTGTACTTAGCCTGTGGGATTACACAGACCAGGCTGGCCTCAAATTCACGGAGCTCTGCCTGCCTTTGCCTCCTGAGTGCTGGGGTTAAAGGTGTGTGCCACCAGGCCTGGCCCCTGGTAGGTTTTTTTTTTTTTTTTTTAAGATTAAAAACCTTTATTTTCTGTGTCTAAGTGTTCCATTTGCACGTCTATATATGCACTGTGTGGTAGCCGCAGAGGCCAGAAGAGGGTGGCAGAGCCCCTAGAAATGGAATTACAGCTGGTTGTGAGCTGCCCTGTGGGCGCTGGGAACCAAACCCTAATCCACTGAGGAGCAGTAAGTGCTTGCTCTTAAATGACTGAGCCATTTCTCTAGCCCCAGAGCTCAGACTTCCGTCTCCTCCTCCTCAATGCTGGAATTGTAGGCATGTGCTACCTCTCCTGGGAGACTGCCTGTTTCCCCAAACTCTAAAGCAGATAGTGTGTGTTGGGATATTAGTCTAGAGGCCAGACCACAGTGGACAGAGCTGTGAGTCTTTGCAAGGTTCCAGAAGTCAGAGCCGCCTACTTTTCCTTCAGTTTCTCACCTGGAGCAATCAGTCTGCAGGCTGTTGTCTTCTGGCTTGCTCAGGGATTACCCAGGAAGTCTGAGTTAGAGTGTGCGCTAACTTGGAACTAGGATGTGGGGTGACGTGTGACCTGCTGTGTCCTAACCACTCTGCCATGCACCTTCTCTATGCAGTCCAGCAGCAACACAGCAGCGCTGCAGCTGCCGCCCAGCAGGGGGGCTATGAGATCCCAGCACGGCTGCGCACGCTTCACAACCTGGTGATCCAGTATGCGTCACAGGGACGTTATGAGGTGGCGGTGCCCCTCTGCAAGCAGGCCCTGGAGGACCTGGAGAAGACTTCGGGCCATGACCACCCCGATGTGGCCACCATGCTCAACATCCTGGCCCTGGTGTACAGGCTAGTCCTTGGCTTACTGCACTAGACTTTCTGAGAGGCAGCTTTGAACCAGCCTGCTTTTTGCAGTGTTTCATAAACGTCTATGAAACAGCTTTCCAGCCTTCCCATCCACTTCAGACAGCCAGAAGTTAATTTAGACTGTTCAGCCAGCTCGGTGATTGGGGTCTCATGGGACCAGAGAAGGTGCTGCCTATAGCCACTGGGCCACCTACTTCCATAGTAGCCACTTACGCCTTTCTACACTGACCAATGTATCCATTTTTGACTTCTTTTAAAAATCTACTTTATGTGTACATGTGTTTTGCCAGCTTGTGTATGTGCACCATGTGTGTGCAGTACCCCTGGAGGTCAGAAGAGGCCCCCAGGTCTCCTGGAACTGGGTTACAGATGGTTGTGAATTACCATGTGGGTGCTGGGACCAAACCTGGGTCCTCCTCAAGAACAAGTGCTCTTGACCTCTGAGCTGTCTTTCCAGGACATTTTCCATTAGGACAATCTCCCAAAATGGGTTCTCATTTAAACCTTTGCCAGTTCTTTGTTTGTTTCTTTATTTTGAGACAGGGTTTCTCTGTAGCTTTGGAGCCTGTCCTGGAACTAGTTCTTGTAGACCAGGCTGGCCTCGAACTCACAGAGATCCGCCTGCCTCTGCCTCCCGAGTGCTGGGATTAAAGGCATGTGCCACCACTTTCTGGCCCTTTGCCAGTTCTTAATATACTTTGTGCAACTGCTTTTTAGAGGAGCGTTGTCCCTTTTAGTGGAACACTGTTCCTTTTAGTGGAGCACTGTCCCTTTTAGAGGAGTGGTGGCCCTTTTTGCACCTGGGCAATGCTTCCCTGTGGGTAGTGTTGGTCATTTCGTCCTTCTTGTTAGTATTGTCAGATTTTGTTTCAATATATATTTCTTTGAGTTTACACACACATACACATACATACATTTACTTGGTTTTTCAAGACAGGGTTTCTCTATGTATCAGCTCTGGCTGTCCTGGAACTAGCTCTGTAGATCAGGTTGGCATTGAACACACAGAGATTCGTCTTCCTCTGCCTCCCGAGTGCTGGGATTACAGTGTGTGCTACCACCGCCTGGCCATAAAATTTTCACTTTTAATCTGAACTTCCTGGTAGGCTTCAGTGTCACTGTGCTTGGTTGGTCCCTGAGCTCCTGACTGAGCAGGTTTAGGACAGGTATGGGTCTCTACCAACTTGTGACTTCGGTTGACTGCTGCTGGCAGAAATCCCACTCTGTCTGATCCACACATAGGCTCTGCCCACTGCTCTGCGCTGCCTCCTTAGGTCAGCACTGCAGGGAGTTTCAAAATTGCATTCAGGCTCCGGGCTAGAGAGATGGCTCTGTGGTTAAGAGCACTGACTGCTCTTCCAGAGGACCTGGGTTCAATTCAATTCCCAGCACCCACATGACTGCTCACAACTGTTTGTAACTCCAGTTCCAGGGGATCTGACAGCCTCACACAGACAAACATGCAGGCAAAACACCGATGCACATAAAATAAAGATAAATTATTTAAAAAAAAAAAAGATTCAGGCTGGCTTGTGGTAGAGAAAATGCTTAGCCTGCCTGAACACTGGGGGTTCAGTCCTCAGTGTCAGCAGATGATTGGCTAGTGACCTCCAGCTGAACACTGACATGTGTTTTGGTTTAGGGATCAGAACAAGTACAAAGATGCAGCCAATCTCCTGAACGACGCCCTGGCTATCCGTGAGAAAACCCTGGGCAGAGACCACCCCGCGGTGTGTATGCTTGCTTCTTCCAGCCATTTACACTTGGTTTTCCCCAATACATTTTTGTCCAGCTCATGCCAATGTCGAGGTCAACGGGGAGGGTCTGAGAGCCACCTTGTCCCAGATGGCACCAGTAGGGCCTGCTCAGGTAGTGACATGCTCGTACACTCGGTCACTTCTGATTTGTAAGGTCACCTCCTCAGATCACTGGCTCACTTCACTTTGATCCAAAATCAAATCGCATGTCCTTTTCTAGATTTGTTCCCAAGAATTGATGTTGTTCTTTTTATAGAGTGGTGAGATTTGCACAGAGGTCTGTTTTGGTTGGCTTTGCTGCTTCAAGAACAATTGAAAAATCAAGATCATGTTGCTTTGTTTCATTTCAGTGATCTGTTTTGTAGCAAATCCCTCTGATGTGATGAGTGTGTCATGTGCATGTGGGGGCATCTGGGACTCCCCTTCCTGTGGCATCTCTTACAGCAGCTTGTTGTGCCCTCTGTCTTGGCAGGTGGCCGCGACTCTGAACAACCTTGCCGTACTGTATGGTAAACGAGGGAAGTACAAAGAGGCCGAGCCACTCTGTAAACGAGCCTTGGAGATTAGAGAGAAGGTATGGGGCAGCAGAATTGTTTTCTGGGGAGGTGGTCATTCCACAGTGTGAGAACTGAGCACTGTGCTGTGTTGTTATGTTCACTTACTTACAGTGACTCACGTTGAAAGACAGAAGCCTGCCACGTGGGATTGTGTTAAGGGTGGCAGCTTCCTGCTGTTGAACAGGGTCCAAGTGGCAGGTGGGCAGTGCAGCATCTCTCCATTTCAGTGGTGGTATGCACTTGTCATTAAAGAAATTTCAGTTTAAAAATAAGTTTATAGCTGGGCAGTGGTGGAACACGCCTGTAATCTCAGCACTTGAGAGGCAGAGGCAGGTGGATCTGTGAATTCGAGGCCAGCCTGGTTTAAAAGCGAGTTCTAGGACTGCCAGGAGAGCTGCCGTGCAGAAAAACCCTGTCTCACAAAAACAAAACAAAAAGCAAGAACCAACCAAAGAAAAAAGAATAGGTTTACTTTATGATCAGGTGTATGCCTTTGATTTCAGCACTTAGGAGGCAGAGGCAGGTGGATCTCTATGAGTTTAAGGCCAGCCTGATCTACATAGTTAGATAGTCAGGACTACACAGAGACTCTGTCTCTAAAACAAACAAACAAGAATAAGTTTACTGGGGCTGGAGAAATGGCTCAGTGGTTAAGAGCACTGGCTACTCTTACAGAAGACTCAAGTTCAATTCCCAGCACCCACGTGGTGGTTCACAGCTGTCTGTAAGTAACTCCAGTTCTGGGGGATCCAAAATTTTCTTCTGAATTCATTGGGCACCAAGTGTGCATCTAGTGCACAGACATACATGCAGGCAAACACTCTTACACATACATAAATCTTAAACGACTCTTTGTATTTCACTACACGTCCTCTCAGCACGGCGAGTGGTTAGCAGGGCAAGCAGGTCTCCTGAGGCGCAGACCGGCACCAGCACACCCACACTTTCTCCACACATTGTACATTAAACACCTGTCGTGTCTGAAGGGTGTAGAAGAGATGGGGCCTTGTCTCCTGTGACAAACACACAAGTCCAGGCCACAGTGGGGAATTTGTTTGCCACAGGTCCCCAGGGTGGACGGAAAACTAGACAGGATGATGGTCTGGGGGACTGAATGTCACAGTTCAACTTGGTGTTTTTTTTTTCCTTTTAAGATTTATTTATTTTTATTCTGTGTGTATGAGTGTTTTGTGTGCTTGGTGTCAACAGAGGTTGGAAGAGGGTTTTAGATCCCTTGAAACTGGACTTAATGGACAGTTATCAGCTGCCATGTGGATGCTGGGAATTGAACCTAGCTCCTCTGGAAGAGCAGCTGGTGCTTCTAATCACTGGACCATCTCTCCAGCCCCAGCTTGGTGTTTCTTGAAGTTGTTTACCAGTGATACTAGGAAGTGATCATTTAATTTTGAACCATATGGCAAGGATTATCAAACATATAGATGATATTTTAATTTTATTAGATGTATTCACTTTATGTGTGTATATTTTGTCTTCATGTATGGCTGTGTGCCACATGCATGTATAGTACCCTCAGACATCAGAAGATGACAGTGGATCCCTTGGAACTGAAGTTACAGATGGTTGTGAACCACATGTGGATGCCAGAGAATAGAACCCAGGTCCTCTGCAAGAGCATCAAGTGCTCTTAACCACTGAGCCCTCTCTCTGGCCCACATAGGTAGTATTTTATTGTTCAGTTACTTGCACACTTACTAAATGAAAGTGTCGGATTTGTGCGGGCTGGGGTCAGAAGCAGGTCAGCACAAGAGGGGTCAAGAGTTAGAAGACCTGGAAGGTGACCTGCCAATTCAGCAGGTATTTGGCACATGACCGTGGTCTGAATTCTTTATTAAGTTCAGAAGCCCAATGCTGGTCTAGAGACTAGTAAAGTTCTGTTTCAAAAACAGCAAAATCCTGTTTCAAAGGTGGGGGTCATTGAAGAAAGAAAGATAACAAATTTATTAAAGTGCCTCGTGTAGAAATTGTTGCTAGGCAGAAGCACAGTCCCTTGACTGCTTGAGCCCAGGATGTATCTGTCCCCTGTAGAACAGAGCTGCAGGAGAGGAGGGGACAGGACTCCTCCAGCCGGGGCTTGGTGTTGAGTCAGCTTCACAGTTTTGGAGGAGGGAGGGTAGGGCATGTGGAAAGGGATTATTGGTCATGTGTAGGAGCAGGGCCCAGTGCTAAGAAGACCAGTTCTTGACCAGTTTTGTTAGTTTGTTTTTCTGAGACAGGATCTTTCTGTGTAGCCCTGGCTGTCCTGGAACTCACTCTGTAGATCAGGCTGGCCCAGAACTCAGAGAGATCCTCCTGCCCCTCTGCCTCCCCAGTGCTGAGACTAAAGGCGTGCGCCACCACCTCCAGTAACTTGACCAGGGTTTGGAGAGAAATAAACAAGAATTTGTTCTTCGCTTGCATCAGGCACCGTTTCTAGGAAGATGCCGAGGTGGGAAAGACACAGAGCCCTTGCCCAGCTGAGTTTGTATTCTAGGGGAAGAATCAGGCAAAGAAAGGATTAGCAGGAGGATTTTTGGCAGTGAGACTTGCCAAAAAAGAACAGCAGGAATGTTTATGAGGCAGCCAGAGGAGGCTGGGAAGACTTCTTGGCATTAGATGTAGGGATGCCCTCACTGAGGTCCTGGGTGATGATTCCATATTAAAGGACTGACTGGAGGAAGGCACACAACTGGACTGGAGCATTTCATGCATCTAAGCTTCCTTAGCTCTATGGTGACACCTGCCATGAAGCAAAGCGGCTAAGGAGTATGGAAGCTTAGACCTTCCTAGCACCCGAGATGCTGAGGCTGGACTGACAAGAGTTTACAACTAGCCTGGGTTAGATAGTGAATTCTAGGCTAGCCTGTGAGGACCCCCCTCCCCCAAGCCCAGCCCAAACAAAAACAAACAGAGCCAGGTATGGTGGCTCAGGCCTGTCATCCCAGCACTTGGTGGGTAGAGGCAGGAGAATCTGAAGTTCTTGGGCATCCCTGGCTGCTTAGTGAATCAAGGCCAGCATGTGTTTTCCCATCTGAAAATAAAGGAGCTAATGACGTGAGTGCTCACCCTTCCCTTCCCTCTGGCTGAGGTCAGACTCCAACTGCTCTTTTGTGAGTGGTGTGAGTCCTGTGAGGGTTTCCAGCCTGCATGTGGAGCACGTAAGCTACGCTCTAGAAGGGCCCTCTGCAGGAGGGCAGACAGTGGAATGGATGGTGTTTCTAATTCACTGTTCTTCACCCCAGGTTCTAGGAAAAGATCACCCGGATGTGGCCAAGCAGTTAAACAACTTGGCCTTGCTGTGCCAGAACCAGGGCAAGTATGAGGAGGTGGAGTATTACTACCAGAGGGCCCTGGAGATCTACCAGACAAAGCTAGGGCCCGACGACCCAAATGTGGCCAAGACGAAGAATAACCTGGTATGTTCCAGATGGGCCGTGAGTCCTCTGCAGATAAAAATCCAGCGTGTTTCTGTGAAGGCACTGAGTGCTGTGTTTTATTTGAAGGCCTCCTGTTACCTGAAACAAGGGAAGTTTAAACAAGCAGAAACGCTGTACAAGGAGATTCTCACCCGTGCACACGAACGGGAGTTTGGTTCTGTGGATGGTAAGAAGTATTCTAAGCAAATGTATTGATTGTATGTATTAAAAAAAGTGGTTTCCAACTTGAAATTGGCAATGATGCCCTAGTCCCCACAGCATGCTCACCCTACCCTTTTAAAGATTTTATTATTTTATATTGTCGTAGTTACTTTTCTATTGCTGTAAGGGACACCATGACCAAGTCAGTTTATAAAAGAAAGCATTTAATTGGGAGTTTGCTTGTAATTTTTTTACTCAGTGAATGAACGCTAGGGAGGGGTCCTGACTGCAGTGTGCCCGGGTGCTGTCCGCAGCCCAGTGAAGCCACCTCCTCTCATGGCCTTTCATAGTGCGCTTCTACAGAGCCTGTGCTTGCTTCAGACATGGCTCTGCCAGCAACTCCAGAATCTTTGCTTAGAGCCATCATCTTGTCTAGTTTTCCGTCCACCCTGGAGACCTGTGGCAAACAAATTCCCCACTGTGGCCTGGACTTGTGTGTTTGTCACAGGAGACAAGGCCCCATTTCTTCTACACCCTTCAGACACGACAGGTGTTTAGTGTACAATGTGTGGAGAAAGTGTGGGTGTGCTGGTGCCGGTCTGCGCCTCAGGAGACAGGGGTGGTCCTGCTTGCCCTGCTAACCCTTGCCGTGCTGGGAGGACGTGCAGTGAAATATGTATTTTATAGAATTGAAATTGCTGAGTCAGGGCCTGGAGAGATGACTCAGTAGTTAAGGGCACTGGCTGCTCTTTCAGAGGTCCTGAGTTCAGTTCCCAGCACCTGCATGGCAGCTCACAACTGCCAGTGATGGGGTCAGACGCTCTCTTCTGGAGTGCAGATGTGCATGTAGACAGAACACCATACACATAAATATACAAATAAATCTTAAATTGCTGAGTCTAAAACATTTTTTGTGTTTATTTTCTTGACAAAATCTCACATGAAACATTGAGCTAGAATTTTGAGTGTGTGGGAAAGTTCACAGGGTGATCCAGAGGGAATTTCTGTTAATTATCGCATGCACACACGTGGTTTTCTTTCACTTAAGTATTTGTTATTTATTTTAAAAAATTATTTTTATGTGTATGGATGTTACAGAGTCTCGTCTGACATCCTCAATGTGAGACATAGCTGTTGTCTTCCAGTACCCTGGGTAGGGTTTTCCTGTCAGAATTAGGCCAGGGAGAGGATGAGTGGTTAGGTGCTCGCCATGTTCCGATCCCCAGGCATGGAGATGCCAGGCAGGTATGGTAGCCTCAGAAGAGGAAACAGAATCTCTGGTGCAAGCTGGCCAGAGACAAGCTATGTTAGTGAGTTCTGGGCTTGTTGAGAGGCCCTGGCTCATTGAGTATATCAGAAAGAGGGATAGGAAGACTCCAGGCACCAATGTGGCGCCTCCACGTGCATATTCAACATGTGCATGCTTACTCCCACATATGTCTGACATGTATACACATATGAAAAAAGAAAAATTCCTGAGAATGCTCATATAAGCAACAAGATAAAACCTTGCAGTCACTGGCAGCCTTAGAAGTCATCTGCTCAGTGGTTACTTTGTAGCCTTGACTTTCTTGGAACTCTTTTGTAGACCAGGCTATCCTGGAACTCAACCTTCTGCCTGCCTGTTTCCCAAGTGCTGGGATTAAAGGTGTGCACCATCACATCTGGCTCCAGTTTTCTTATTCTTCACCTTATACAGTCCTGTGTTTTCTTCCCTAGATGAGAACAAGCCCATCTGGATGCACGCCGAGGAGAGAGAAGAGTGCAAAGTAAGGCTGTGCACTGTGAGGGCTCTGATTGGATGGACTGCAGTCAGTCTGCATTCATCCTAATTCTCTGTTGCAATTAGGGGAAGCAGAAGGACGGGGCGTCTTTTGGAGAGTACGGTGGCTGGTACAAAGCCTGCAAAGTGGATAGGTAAGTCTGCCCGCCAAATCCAGACACACGGTCCCCTATTTCCTCAAAGCCTGGCCATCGAGCTGTGAGATGCTCAGCAGGTAGAGGGGCTTGCCATAAGAGCCATAGCCCGAGTGTGCGTCTAGGAGCTGACATGAACACAAGCTTGTCCTCTGACCTCCACATGAGGCTTATGCTCGTGTGTGCCTACACACATGTATTACATATGCTAATAATAATGCCTCTAATCCTAGTACGTGAGAGGCAGATGCAGAAGGATCTTTGTGAGTCTGAGGTTAATATAGTTAGTTTATAGTTATATAGTTAATATAGGGAGTTTATAGTTATATAGTTAATATAGGGAGTTTAGCCAGGGCTGTATAGTGAGTCCCTGCTTAAAAAAAAAAGGCAAAAAAATAACTTAAAAACCTGTTTTTGCCGGGCGGTGGTGGCGCACGCCTTTAATCCCAGCACTTGGGAGGCAGACGCAGGCGGATCTCTGTGAGTTCGAGACCAGCCTGGTCTACAAGAGCTAGTTCCAGGACAGGCTCCAAAACCACAGAGAAACCCTGTCTCGAAAAAGCAAAAAAAAAAAACCTGTTTTTGTCATAAGATCATTCACATTTACCTCCACACCCATTCACTGCAGCAGTACGGGTGCTGCCATCAGCATTCTTTATCACAAATGTCTAGCTGCAGGAGCAGGGGACACTTACTGAGGAGCCTTCAGCAACTCTGTAGCACTTGGCACGTGGGCCTGGAAGCCAGTCCTTAGCCAACCTTCTGTCTGCACAGGGTGATGTGCACTGCAGTAAGTGTAGGGCCCTCTAGACTGTGCTCCTGTACCCATACCTGCTGCTGACGGCTGTAGTCTTAGCTTCTTTCCTATCAGCTACATGAGGACACGTGTCTGACCCAGTTTGTCATAGTCTTCCTTTGGGTCCCCATTGCACTCGCTGCAGTATGTGAAATTCATCTTTCCTTCTCTTACGTGCACCTGACTGAGGGACACGCAGGATGCTGTCTCTATTTCTGTATGAAATGCCTGTCATTAGCAAGAGGGAAGTACCTCAAGATACAGATCTGTACCAAAGCGGGTCTGCCTTATTTCTAACTTTGCATTTTATTTTGTGAGGAGGTCTTGACCTTAAGCTCTTGCTCTTCCTGTCTCAGCTTTCTGAGTGCTAGGATTACACAGGTACATCATCATACTGGCCTATTTCTGACCTTGTGTAGATACACGTGTGTACAGGTGCACTTGCACGTGTATGTGTGTGTGGAGGCCAGAGCAACATTGACGTTTAGATCTTTTATTGCTCTCTGTGTAAGTTTTTGAGACAGGGTCTCTCCCTGAACCTGAATCCTGTGTTTTGACTAGACTGGCTGGCCACAGAGTGATACCCACCTGTCTCCACTCCTCCAGTGTGTGGTTATAGGCATATGCCTCCATGCTTGGCTCTTATGTAAACACTGGGGATCCAAACTCAGGCCCTCATGCTTGCGTTGTAGTTGACCCACTGAGCATCTTCACAGCCCCATACTTCCAACTTTTAGCAACACTTCTCTGTCTATTATGGCCACACTTCCGTCCTGTCTCCAGCCCTTGTTTCCTTTACAGTGTCTGCCATAGCTGTCAGGTCAGGAGCTCTGGTGAGGCACGAGATAGCCCAGCACAGACCAAGTTTTGCCTGCAGGGGAATCTGCTGACTACTGGGTAGACTAGCTACATGTTTCTGTGGCCATGCCAGGAGTTTGT
Organism: Chionomys nivalis; assembly: GCF_950005125.1. NCBI lineage: Eukaryota > Metazoa > Chordata > Mammalia > Rodentia > Cricetidae > Chionomys > Chionomys nivalis. The sequence continues at coordinate 15,678,664 of NC_080095.1, read as the reverse complement.
GAGTGGCCAGTCTCTGGAAGAATGCTGTAGGGGTTTCTGTAGAGAGCTGTAGGGGCCAGCAGCACTGGGCATCAGGCTGCTTGAATGGCAAACGTCTTTCAGAAGGCTGTAGCACTGTCCTTAGTGTCCTGTTCCAGAGCAAAGTGTGATCCAAACCACTGCCTGGCTGTACCTCTAGAGCTGGTGAGTTGCTACAGGCCCACAGAACACACAGGTCAGACATGCTGTTGACGGTGGCTGTCCTGGGACCCACACGTAGTGGGGCTGTGTTTGTGCTTTCTTGTAGCCCTACTGTCACGACCACTCTGAAAAACCTTGGAGCACTTTACCGACGGCAGGGGAAATTTGAAGCTGCTGAAACATTGGAAGAAGCTGCCATGAGGTCACGTAAACAGGTGTGCCTGTCACTTCTGCAGACTACTCTGTTGGAACTGTGATAGCTTTTTATGTGGCTGTTATTGAAAGCTTGATTCCGGCTTAGACTTTGTGAGAGCACTTGTCACAGTCACAGGACTGTGGACTTGATCCCAGGCACTTCAGGAAAATAGTCTGTCTGTCAATCATCTATCTATCATCTATCTATCTATCTATCTATCTATCTATCTATCTATCTATCTATCTATCATCATCATCATCTATCTATCCATCTATCATCTATCTATCCAGCCATCATCTATCCATCCATCATCCATCCATCCATCCATCCATCCATCCATCCATCCATCCATCCATCCATCATCTATCTATCCATCATCTATCTATCTATCTATCCATCCATCATCTATCTATCCATCTATTATCTATCTCTCATCTATCTACTATCTATTGTCTGTCTGTCTGTCTGTCTGTCTGTCTATCGATCGTCTGTCTGTGTATTTATTTTGAAGACAGGATTTTATTTTGTAACCTGACTGTTCATGCCTATACACACACAAATAAAAAATTTCAAATGTAAAATAATCTGGGTCTGGGGTCTGAGTCTGGTGGCTCAAACCTTTAATCCCAGGATTTTGGTGGTAGAAGCCGGAGGATCTCTGTGAGTTTATGGACACCCTGTTTTAAGTAGTGAGTTCCAGTCCAGTCAAGGCTACATAGAGAGATCCTGTCTCAAACACAAAACAAAACAAAACAAAATGGACCCCGAAAGAAATGACACAAACAACAAAAGAGCATGGGTTTGCTGGGCGTGGCGATCATGTACCTTCAGTCCCAGCACAGCCTGGGTAGAGAGACCCTGTCGCGCGACCAAGCATGGGTGTGGCCTTTTCATGTACTTGTATCATGTTTTGATTGCACGCTCCTCATCACCCTCTCATATTTAGCAACAATTTTATTTATTTATCTAAATTTTATTTATCTAAAATTTCAAAGGGCCCAGACGTGGTGGTCTGTAATCTGAGTTCTCAGAAGGCTGCGGTAGAACAGGTGAACATTTGAGACCAACCTGGTGTTATAGGAGACCTTGTGTCAAAAACTAAAAACATATATGGAAAGGAAAGAAAGGACAGAATGCAGAATGGTGCTCTCCTTTTTTTTTTTTTTTGGTTTTCCGAGACAGGGTTTCTCTGTGGCTTTGGAGCCTGTCCTGGAACTAGCTCTTGTAGACCAGGCTGGTCTCGAACTCACAGAGATCCGCCTGCCTCTGCCTCCCAAGTGCTGGGATTAAAGACGTGCGCCACCACTGCCCAGCTGGTGCTCTCCTTGTATTCACAGCTGAGTGAAGTACTGTGTTGTGGGCTGGCGGACAAGCAGAGCCCTTGGTGCTGCCCCTGTGGTTCTGGGTGTAGGTCAGGCACTCTGTGGCTTGTGTCATCAGCTGTGGGACTCTCTCCCTAGAGCACGGTCTGCATCCAGGCCTTGCTCTAGATTGCAGGCTGGGTTTTAGCAAGAGGAGCCACAGGGGTCATAAAGGTCCTGAGGAAGGACGTGTAAATGCTCTCCTGAGGACACTTCCTGCCAGGCAGCCACGGAAGCTTGGAACAGGATAGGTTCTCGAAGGAGCATAGTGGCACACATAGCAGGGAGAGATGTGGAGGATGTGTTTGGGTTAATTATTGCTATCTGAGACGGACTGTCTGGTTTCCTAGACTGTCTCAAACTCTAGCAGAGGTCAGCCCTGAGCCTCTGGTCTTCTTGCCCGTCCCTCCCTCCCAAGTGCTGAGATTGTGGGTGTGCCCATTGGGGCTGGTGTGTGTGGTATTGGTGATGGACCCAGTGTGCATGCTGGCGATCATTTCGTTAGCTGCATTTCCAGCCCAGACATTCTAGTGTGTCCATCATTACCTGGAACTCAGTATTTGCATACAGCACTTGTTTCGTTTTAAATCTAGGCCCTATGTAGCCAGGCTGCCCCTCCTATCATCCTCCTATCACTGCTGAGGTTACGGGTGTGCCATTGCACTAGCTTGCTTACACGGAGTACAGTTTGCACACCTGTGTGTATGCTCCTGAGTTTTGGCGATATATAACTCACACCCCTCCCTATGACCCTAGAAAGCCTAAATCCTGTCCCCAGGAACAACTGATCTGAGTTTGCCTTGGTGACTTAAGAATTGATATCTGTGGGGCCAGTTTGATAATGAGAGCTTGCTATGCAAGCCTGCCAGCCTGAGTTCTGTTCCCCATAAACCTGCATGAGGGTGGCAGGAGAGAACCGACCGACTCACTGATACCCGTTGACCTCTTCCACATGGCTTTGTGTCAGGCATGTCCCCAGTAATAGCAGCAGTAAGTAGACAAAAGAATTGGACTTTTTGTCCCAAGTCTGAGAAGTCTTGTGAGATGTAAGTGCTAATGGGTCGCACCGTTCTCCCCGCTGGCTCACAGGGTCTTGACACTGTTCACAAACAGAGAGTGGCTGAAGTGCTGAATGACCCTGAGAATATGGAGAAGCGGAGGAGCAGGGAGAGTCTCAACGTGGACGTGGTCAAGTACGAGAGTGGCCCTGATGGAGGGGAGGAAGTGAGTATGAGCGTAGAGTGGAATGGGGTAAGTACAGCACACAGCTGGCCGCACTCGGGAACTCCGACCTGCCCCCAGCAGCACTTGCTGGCTGTTCTGTCTCACGCTAGACCCTCCACTTTTCGCAAATTAAGCATCAGGGAAGCTTTCTGTAAGTTTCTAACTTCTGCTAATCCTGAAGCTGTGTTGCTGGCAGTGGTTTCCTTCAGGAGTCCATGAAAGCTGACTGGCCTCTTGTAGCGCATGTGTGCATGCTGATTGCGCATCCTGGCTGTAAACCTAGCCCATAGTCTGACTTCCTGTAACCTAGGGATGGGTCTGGCTGACAACTAACTAGCTTTCCTAACCCACCCATTTCCTTGCTAACTCAGTGCTCCTGACTTCACTGAGGAAGCCGCCCTGGGGCTGCTAGAGAGCCTTGAAGGGAGATGCTGTGCAGTGGGAGCTGCTTTTCAGAGAGCAGCTCAGCAACAGCCGTAGGTGCTGTTCTCCACTCGGCCTCAGTGGTCCTAAGCGTCATATCCACTTGACAGGTGTCCCAGCTTTGGCTTAGAACCCCTGCTTGGGTTTGAAACAAGCAGCTATGTGAGGGCTGTGTGGATCTGCTCCCCCAGCCCTCCTCGGGACATCCTTACCACTGCTTTCTGCCTTCAAGTGGGTTTATGTAATTTGGGGGAGGACGTGGATGGTGGGCTGCTGTCTTTGGACCTTTCCTCAGGGAGAGTGTAAGCGAATTCAGCTCGCCAGGGATGTCATTGACATCCTGAAGTTGCACTGGGTAGTGTGGTTAGTTGTCATTGTGTGGTTTTGTCACATTGTAGCTGGGGACTTCCTCACAGTCTGTCCTTCTCCTTGGAATGACTGACTCTTTAAACAGTTTGGGAGGAGCCAGTACCTTGATTCTACATCATGTACAAATATTAGTAGCTAGAGTTCAGGAGGAACATTTTTTCTCTCTGTGTAGCAGCTTTCTTGTTTTAGATTCTTCTGTGCCAAGACAGCCAGTCAGCATCCACTCTGCTATTGAGTCTTGTTGGGCAGTGGTCCCAAACTGCAGCAGAGGCCTGGGGATGCCTGTCAGTGCCTGTCCTGTCAGAGCTGTGTACTGTGCTCTTACTGTTGGTTCCAGTTCCTGCATGCTTTGTCCAGAGGGCTTGTCCTGCTTGGTGGCTAGTGGCTTGCTTACAGATTTTAATGCTCTTGAGTGATGTTCTGGGGGAGCTCTCTATTGAGACAGTATTTCTAGGTCTGTATGTATGTGAGTCCTATGTCAGTGACATTGTCAACAGCCCAGAGTCCACATCTGCATTGAGGACACACGGGAAAGAAGTGGTGATGCTTTTTCCCTGCAGGGGAGGGCACTTGGGACTTTTCCCCACCAGGCTATGGTAGAGCAATGCTTCTCTCAGAGCGGACTTTCCTTCCTCATGCTCCTGTCCCCGCCGTGTGTGTGTGTGTGTGTGTGTGTGTGTGTGTGTGTGTGATACATGGCATACACAAGTGTACACTGGGATTGAACTCAGGGCTTCATGCATGTTAGGCAAATGTTCTGTCACTGAGCTCTGTCCATAGCCTTGTTTATTTTGAATTTTAGTATATAGTCCAAGTTGTCCTTGAATTTGGAATCCTCAGCCTTCTGGGATTAATATACTCAATATATGTCCACAATATGCTCATTTTAAAATCATACTTCGTTTCATTTTTTTTTTTTATTTTTATGCTACTGGGTATTGACTGTAGGCCCCGTATGCTAGGTAAGTCCCTTCCGCTGAGCTGTATCATATGCTATCCCATCGTCATATTTCTTATGTAGCCCTGACTGGCCTGAAACTTGCTATATAGACCAGGTTGGCCTTGATCTCAGAGATCTGCCTGCCTCTGTCTCCCAAGTGCTGGAATTAAAGCTTGGGCCACCCCCACCTGGCTAAAATTGTAGGTTTTAAAAGATTGCAGTGCTCTTTAAAATACTGAACTGCTCCATCCTCGGTTCCCTCAGGCAGTTACATCAGCCACAGTGTGCTCCCAGGAACACGATGGTGATTGAGCCACAGGAAGCTGTTCCTCAGCATTTAGAAGTAGCTTTTAAAGCAGGATAACATTTGTCAAATCAAGATTTGCTGGGCATTAACCATGGCTCTGCAGGAGCTGGCCCATGTGCTGGCAGAGGAGGAGAGCTAGGCATGAAGACACGGAGGGTTCTTAGGCCAATTTAAGCCAGGCTCTTGACCCTGCAGGAGACCTGTCTGGGAGTACAGGTCTTCCTCACCAGCGTGTGTCATGGTGATGGTGATGGCACTTCACGAAAACGGGGCTCCCTCAGGCTTACTGAGGTATGAGCTGTGGCTCTGTCAGATAGTGCCATAGCAGGTCATCTCTAGTAGGGTGCATTTTCGAGAAAGTAGGCATTTTGTGGTCACATACCCTTTTCTAGGTAGAAGTAAGTTTCCTTATTTTAGCCTCTATCTGGGATTCCGTGTCTGTCGTCATGGGCACTCGGTTCCAGCTGACATGGAGCAGCACTGGGCTGCCTTTTGTAAAGTCATCCTGCTGACGTCGTCCTGATGGTCACAGGTCTCCGTGGACCCTGAGCTTCTAAGGACAGCTTGCTGCCCCTTTTTCCTGGGCTCCTAAGAAGGAGCCTCTTGCCCATCTCCTCTTATTTCACATTGCTCTTGTGACGAGATTTCTACAGTGCGCACGCGTGCGTGCGTGTGTGCATGTTTGTGTGTGTGTGCGCGTGCGCACGAGAAAGAGCGCGAGAGCCTGAGTACATGCACAGGCCCGCTGCTCAGTTCTGAAGATTAAACCATCACATGGAAGGAAGGGCTCTATGACTGAGCTGTATCCTGCCAGTGTTACTGTTTTGTTTGAGACAGGGTGCTACTATGTGACCTAGACTGGTCTCAGACTCCTGCTCTTCATATGTTAGCATCCCAGCCATGGGGATCATAGACCTGTACCACAGTGCCTGACTTCTAGACGTTGGTTTGTTTGTTTTTGCTTTTTTCTTGAGACAGGTTTCTATGTGTAGCCCTGGCCATCCTGGAACTCACTCTGTAGACCAGGCTGACCTCGAACTCACAGAGATCCGCCTGCCTCTGCCTCCCTAGTGCTGGGATTACAGGTGTGTGCCGTCACTGCCTGTTCTCTACATGTTGTTTGTTTGCTTTTGAGATAGGGTCTCTCTAGGTAGCCCTGGCTGTCCTGGAACTCAATATGTGGTAAATTAGACTGGCTTCGAACTCACAGATTCACGTGTGTCTGCCTCCCGAGTGCTGGGATTAAAGGTGTGCGCCACCTGTTTTGTTGGTGTTTGAGAAAAGGTTTTACAGTGTAGCCCTGGTTGGCTGGAACTCAGAGATCTGCCTGCCTCTGACTCCTGAACTCTGGAATTAAAGACATGTGCCACCAGGCTTGACTTTCACAAGTTTTAATTACTAAATTCTTATTTAAGGTTATTAGGAAATGAAGTAACTGTTAATTCAGAGTAGATATTTATGAAAAGCTATGCTAAGGAGGCAACTAGAATATATTAAAAGAAGTTAGAGAAGTGCCCTCTCTACAGTTCTACTGCACAGAGGTAATACTAAAGTCAGCGGCTTCAGTAACTTATCCGAGAGCTTGCAAATCGCTCAGTGGGTAAAGACACTTGCCACTCAAGTGACCTGAATTTAATCCTCAGGACTAACATGGTGGAGAAGTTATCCTCTGAACTCCATACATGCACTTTACGTGTGAGTGTACGCATACACATACACACACACAATAAGTGTGATCTTAAAAAGGGTTTATGCAATACGAATGTCTTGTAGTTGCATAGAGTGTCAGAATAGAGTGGTCCTCCGAGCCCTGAGCTATGCTCAGGGCTATCTGTCTGCTTGAGTTTTACCCAGCCTAGACGTGCCTGCCACTTCAGCGAACAGGTGGAGTGGCTGAGAAAGAGTTCACTGTCGTTCATTTGAACCCAGGGAGGTGGCCAGCATCTTGTGATGGGGTGCAGACCACGAGGGCAGGAGGATCGTGCTGTGTGGGGAACATGTAACATTTAGCATCCTTCTCAGGACAGACAGTGGGAACTGATGTTTTCTTGTCCTCTGGCATTCATGAGGCATTGGTAACAAGTTTTATTTTTCCATTTTAAAGATGAGAAAGATGAAGCTCGGGCTGGTTAAATGAGTTGCTCAGCGTCCCATGGTGAGTCCGAGCGGGCGGGCCAGGCCCGGCTGTCTGTGCACCTTTTGAGATTTTGGCAGACCCAGGAGGCAGTTTTTATTTGGATCATCAACTTCATGTTTCAAATGTGCTGTCAACTTTTAAAGTCACTGGGTCTTAAAGTTTTCGAGATGTCTAGGGTGTTAGTGTTTTTAAGAGACTGAAATTCACCAGACTGCGGGGAGCTCGTGACGTTTAGAGAAAGCTGCAAGACAGGAGAAGTTTCAATGGTGTCTTCCACATTTGGCCTTTCCTGTCCTTCCCCACCAAATCTCCCTCATGTCCAATAACTTGTGAAACTCTCCATAGGAAGTACCGAGGAGCTTTCTAACAGTGCCAGTCTGCGCCTTCACTCTCGACAGTTACCAGAAAGCTAGTCTGTGATCCCTCACACGCCCTGGGCCCAGCACCTGCTGTGCCAGCCTGGTAGAGCAGGGAGTGCCCGGGCCACTGAGCTTCATGCTGCTGAGATCTGTGACCTAGAAATACTGTAGAGCAGGCTTGGGCACCGGTGGGGCCTGCTGCACCGTGCTCCTCCCGCCTCACCTGCTTCTCTCTTTCTGTCTGACAGGCCTAGCCGCCCGCCCGGTGCCTCCCGCACTGCTCCTGCATGACGGGCAGCGCCTCTTCCAGCCCCTCCAGTGCTGCCCGCTGTGTCTAGCAGCCCCTAGGAGCTTGTCAGCCGCACCTCTGGGACTGGCCATTCCTTTCGGTGCTGCTGTCCTTTTGGGGTCTTGATTTCTGGATACATGTAGCTTTGCCAGATATGTACTTAGAGATATCAGCTGTGTTAATAAACCCATTTACTGTGTAACACGCAAGTTTAACAGTTAAGAGAGAGTAGTTGTCCACCCATGACAGGTGTTAATGTCACCCGGGTATTACAGTGGCATGATAGTGACCTGTGCAGTCACTGAGCTGTAGGAGCAAGGCATGTGCTGCACGTCCCTGTCACACTTACAGACCTGGCCAGTGCCCTGCACAGGCCTCCCCAGGACACACTGAAGTAGATTGCTCTGTAGTCTTGGTGTGGAATTTTGGCATTTCTGCTTCTCTCTACTAATCTTAAAGTGCTCTGTGATGTGTGTATTTGTGTCTTTCTAACTTCTAATAAACTCACTCCAACTGACCTGTGTCTTGCGTCTGTCTGCTCTGTACCTTCTCAGTCTTCTGGGACGCAGTGCTGCGTGGTGAGATTCCCTGAGGGGGGCTCTGGGATAGACGCTGCTCTGTGCAGGGCCCACTCTGCACGGACTTCATGTCCAGGCTCTGCCAAGCATCTCTGTAGTGTCTGCTTGGTTATGGGTACAGCTGCTTGCTCTTTCACTTCCCACAGGTAGCCCAGGGCTTTAGGGTTTGTATAAAAATGAGCATCCAATTAAACAACTTGCAGCTACATTTAGATTTGACATTTACAATTTGCTGCGTAGGTGAGTCTGTTAGGAGGACACTGTCTTCCTTCATGATGTGTGCAGCCTGGCCGTCTTCCTGCCGGGTGCACACATGTTCATGCATCATGGAGTTATACTTGGCAGACAGTCCTGGAAGATGCCTTAGTTCTCTTGACCTGTACTGTCCTTTGTCCTAAGATGGCAGTGGGCTCACGCTCCTTTGGGAATGTGGCTGCTTCTGCTGGGACTCCTCATTTTCAAAGGATTCTGATCATGGGTGTTTTCAATGGGTTCATGGTTCATGCACATGGCAGTCTGTTGGCTTCTACAGGACTCACACGCCAGTCAGTGCCTGGCAGCAGTTGGGGTCATTGGGCTGAGCATGGGTAAGGGGGGGACACCCACAGCTTCACACTTGTTCACATGTTTTTCAGGATGGCACTGGATCTTTAAAGCGCAGTGGCTCCTTTAGCAAACTCCGGGCTTCCATTAGACGGAGCAGTGAGAAGCTGGTTAGGAAGCTGAAGGGAGGAAGTGCACGGGACAGTGAGCCAAGGAACCCTGGGTAACTATCTCCTCAGCGCCCTCTTCCTGCCAGCATGCGGCACTGCGCCATAGTCGCAGAGCAGACTTCCTGGGTCTCAGGATGGTGTGTGTGCTCTGCCTACTACTTTCCAGGGCAGGTTGAGAAGCAGCTGGGAAGCTGGCCTTAGGATTCAAAGGGAGCTGGTGGAGCACCTCGATTCTGTTCAGAGAAAGCCTCTTTGGTGACAAGTGAGCCAGGCATAGTGGTTCATGCCTGTAATTTAGCATTTGAGAGGCCATCATAGGGGACAGTGAGACTCCAAAAGTGAAAACAGATTCGGGTTAAAGGCTTGCCAGCAGGCCTGTCAACCCTCAGGACCCGTACAGTAGGAGAGAACTGACTCCAAGTTGTCTTCTGGCCTCCACACGGATGTGTGTGTACACACATACATATACATACAACTAAAAAGAAAACCAGTCTGGGAAAACAGCTAGGTGAGTAAAGTGCTTGCTGCTCAAGCCTGAGGACCTGAGTTCGGATCCCCAGCATCCACGCAAAGGGGGGGGGGCATGGTGCTGTGTGTGTAACCCTCACACTGGGGTAGGCAGAGAAAATTGGACCCGGGAGGTGTCCTGGCCAACCAGTCACCAAAATGGCCTGCTCCAGGTTCAAAGACTGTCTCAGATAAGCTGGGGAGTGACAGGAAGACACCTGAAGGTGATCTGGGGACCCCACACACGCATACAAAGGAGAGAACACCCACACTGATGTGCGTGCACAGCTGCTGAGTCGGCAGGTAGTCCACAGTATCATTTCTTCCCGATGGGCATTGGCTTTACTCCTCAAACGTGCCTTCTGCATTAACTCGGGTAGGGATTCTGGGGAAAGAGTGGTTTTTGATGATGCTTGAGTTCTGCAGCTTTTCTAACCTCCGGGCTTCCCTGGTGGAAGGAAAGGCATGGATATCACAGGACTTCAGCTGGTGCTGTCCACGTTGTCAAGGGGATTTGCCAGAAGGCGGCTCACAGGGGACTCTGGGACTCTGCTGCTCTATGACAAGCTACCCGTGCCTTGTCTCTGTGGTGCCTGCTGCCCCTCACGTGGGGACATTCTCTGGAGCCTTGTCAGCATTTTCTGCACCCCAGACTTCAGGATGGCACCGCCGAGCGGAAATGCTGATTTAGGGGTGCAGTTTCAAGGCTGTCAGTTGGGACCCTCAGGCTCCGCACTCTGAACTAGGGGTTTGGACAACACGTTGGGAATTGAAGTTGTTTTCCCGCTGCTCTGCTGGCTTTGTGCCTTCTGAAAGTGCCCACTTTCATTCTCGGTGCCATTAGGTTAGGGTCCGATTCCACTCCCCATGCCCTCAGCTGGGCGCTGGGCTGTGCTGGGTGCTTGTGTTACATTTTTGGCCAGTGTCCTCCAGAGTCTGTTTGGGTTCATAGTGGATTCTGGGAGACAGGTGGGCCTGAGCCGGGAGCACACATTGGTTCTTATTAGTGGTTGTATGCTGGCCATCTGCGCCTGGAGAGGCTCCAAGGCGTTCATGCCATTGTGAACACCTGGAAGATCCATTGTCTGGACCTGGAAGTCTGTGGGGCAGACAACTTTGTGCTGGCCTCTGCCTGTGAGGGGACCCATGCTAGCTGCTTCTGGGATGAAGAGCTCTGATTAGCCCAGGCTTCTAGATGTCTGTAGGGTCAGCAAGGCAGTATCTGTCGTGTGAAGCATTTTTTCAAGCATTGAGAGGGAGTCCGGTGGCTGCTAGGCTGCTTCTCTTAGACTGGCCAGAATACTACGGGTAGAATCCAGGGTCACATTTATGCAGGGCAAATGCCCCACTCTTGAGCTTGTATGTGAGGGGCGTAGCAAAGAAACTGCTGACTTGATGGCTACATTCTTAGGGGGGAAGGTTTCTATTGTGAACGAGAGAGAAAATACCAAGAGGCATCTGGGAGAACCCAGAGCAGGGAGAAATGAAAATGGGCTGGACATGGCCAGGGCCAGGGCATCGGGAGAGGAGAGAGTAGTGGAGATAGTGAGGCCGAGAGAGGGCTCCATGGTGGACAGATCATGCATGTTGTAAGGAGGATGGGTAGCTGGGCAGACTAGCCAGCAGCCTAGCGCCGACTGTGACATGTGGAGTGTCTTGTGGTTCTGAGGGAGCCTGGATGCCGGCATGGGCTTTGATAAGCTCATAGGCACCACACAGGTAGTCCTATGTCCCTGAGCCAGAGGTAAGGGAAATGACTCCTTTTGGCAGATGGGAACCAGTTTCTCAAGTTCCTGAAGAATGCTGGCTTTTATCTAGTGACCAGAAATCCTCCTGTAGTCCAGCTCAAGCTCCTTCCTAGATATATGGACTACCTGAGACCTAACAGAGCTGGCTAACCTTTTATTTTAATTTTGAGCCAGGTAAGCTTTGAATTTGTGATTCTCCTTTGCCAGCCACCTGAATAGCTGGGATTGCTGGTCTGCACCCCAAACCTGTCCTGAGTAACGGTTCTGTTCCTCTGACTGAAACTCTTAGTGTGCAAAGTCAGTTCCGGAATGCCCTGCTCAAGAGGGAGTGCTTGGGAGTTTCCTCTTTTTCATCTTCCTATGGCTTACCGTGCTAACAGCCAGCAGCATGTATGGCCACACCTCACAGAGAGGGGTGGTTTAATGCTGTGGCCCCTTAGCAGCCAGGCATGCTGTGAGGTACAAGTCCACATTCCGTACTGATGTTTCTCAGTGACTTGGGTTTTGTGCTATATGACATGTGAAACGGAGGTGTCTCCCGTTAGCTCCAGCGCCCATGCTTGCCTGCGCTGGGACACTTAGAGCCTAGTAGTTTCTAGGGGATCAGAGACAGGCTGTATAGGGGCCACTTTGGTGCCATTATCTTAGGAGGAAAGAGAGACAGACTGGTGTAGCTTTCTTTGGAGAAGTTGGCCTTCACTGAGAGCAGCTGGGCTGGGTGTGGTCCCAAGGCTTTTGAACCCAGCACTCTGGAGTTCAAGGCCATCTTGCTGCACTTAGTGAGTTCCAGGCCTCAGTCCAAACCACAAAATTAATCCTATTTCACTACAGAGTATGATCCAGGACAGCCAGGGCTACACAGAGAAACCCTGTCTCAAAGAACCACAGAAACCAGACAGTGCAGCAGCCTGTCAGATCTCCAGCAGCATTTGATTGTGTGTGTGTGGAAACTGTGCTTTTTAGTTTGGTCCTCAAGCTTCTGCTCCAGTAGATTCGAACAGAGCTAGCTGTTTGCTGCGATCAGTGCATAGCATCTTTGACCCATAGGCTGTGTCCTGGTCTTCATCCTCGTTTTTGGAGGTCTTGTGAGCCCGGGCCTCAGTGCCAGCCTGTGTTTACTATGTCTGTCTCTGGCTTCTGTGTTTACTTGAGGTGTGTGTAGTCCACACTCAGGATCGTGGGGCTGTAGGTGTGCATCCCATGCCCAGCCTCAGGGTTCGATTGCTTTTCTTTAAAAAAGAGCTTTTTTGTTTGTTGTTTGCTTTGTTTTTTGAGACAGGGTCACTGTGTAGCCCAGGCTATCCTGGAACTCACTCTGTAGACCAGGCTGGTCTCAGACTCCAGAGATCCACCCGCTTTTGCCTCTGAGTGCTGGGATTAAAGGAATGCACCACACACCTGGCCTCTCAGTAGAAAAAAAGACTTTACAGTTTTTCTTGCTAATAGTTAAACTGCTTTTCCTATTAATTTACCAAAAATTATGGAATATGTTTATGCATCTGGACCTCACAGTGAGCCTAGAGTTTGTGCCTGTGGTAATGGGCCCTCTGAGAGCCCCAGACTCACCTGACAGGCAACAGACTTCCCGCCCTGGCTAGGCAGGCTCAGAAGGTAGCAGTATTTGCTGCATTAAGAAGAATTAATGCTGTAAAATATGCAGAGAAATGCTGGAATTTCCCCTGGGCACTAAATCTAGTTAAAGGACATGCATGTTCAGGCCAAGTGAGGGAAAGGCCCACTGTCCAGGTCCTGTGGTCCCCAGCATCCCCAAGAGCGAGATGGTCACTTTAGCGTGATCCTCCTTTGGTCAACAATGTGCTCATGTTTGTCCTTGCATATCCTGGTCCAGCAGCATGAAGCTTGTCAGTTCTCTGAATGCTCTTTCTTTTTCCCTCTCCTCCCCTCCCCTCTCCTCTTTCCTTCCTTCTTTTTTCTTCTTTTGAGACAGGGTTTCTCTTTGTAACCCTGGCTTTCCTGGAACTAGCTCTATTGTAGACAAGGTTGGCCTTGAACTCACAGAGCTCTGCCTGCTTCTGACTCCAAGTGCTGGGATTAGATATGTGTACTACCACTGCCCAGCCAAAAGAAAATCTCTGGGTGTTCTTATGTAGGTGGCAAAGCCACGAAAGATTGCTTCCAAGTAAGGATCCTGTCCTGTTTGTGCCCTAGCCACCGCCCTTGAGCATGCTCCACTGTGATGGGCTTATATGCAGTATCTCAGTGCACGTCACTCACTGGTAATGCCCTCAGTACCAGATGTGGTTCTCTTTAAGAATAATCTGAGCTAAGTACCGTAGCCACTGAAGTAGTGTCAAAGCTGGGGCAGTCTCCTTGTATGATTAAAAGGTGTGTGATTGCTGCCACTGGGATGCCTTGTTCCCCGGTGCAGCCTCCCGCAGAGGCCAGGCTTTGTCTCAGCTTAACGCAGAGCTTCGTCTCCTTCTGCAGCCAGAATGGCGTTGTGCTTTCCCTTTCTCCTAGACATCCGGATTGGCGTCTGGGTGTTGCCATCACTTTAGTGATCCTGGCACCTGCCCTCTTGGGTGCTCTTGGGTGCTCTGAGTGTACCGGACAGCTGGAGCAGCTGTGACTTCCTGTGAAGGACATGCTGGCATGTGGAGCTTAGTCCTTGTTCATCCCACTTGAGGCCACAGCTCTCTTAGTGACCCTAGCCCCACCTAAGGCACCGGGTGGCGTGGGGGCTAAGGATTGATTCCTGGTGCTGGGATATACTGAGGATATACACCCGGTAGAGCTGCACCCACACACAGAGCTACACCTGTAAACCCCAATGCTCAGTGTTTCCTATGCATATCATTGCTTGAGGGTGACCTCCTTAGAAGTGTGGTTAAATATAATTTTCCATTTGCTTTTTCACACAGGAATAAAGTAATTGTCTGGCAGACTTGAGAGCACTGAGTGCCAGCCACACTGACGTAGCCCATTGAGACTGGGGCTGAACTAGATAGGATCTCTGAGAGGAGTGGGACGCTGACACCCAGTCTGCCCAGGAGGGGAGCTTACCCTTTGGTAGGAGTGGGCTTTCTTTCTCGATAGGGACGTCCATCAATGTCTGCAGGCTGTTGCTTAAAATGTGCCTGGCAGCCATGCCCCAGAATTCTGTTGCTTGATCTGCACCTGTGCCCTGGGCCTGCTAATGACCAGAGCCAGCAGGGTGTGGCCAGGGAGGCAAGCCAGGCTGCAGCTGGTGGCCTCGGCCTGTGTTACTGCATGTGACTTTGGCCACCCACCGTGTCTGACATCTAGATCTATTTAAAGTATAAATACTGTGAAAAAATTGTCAAGGGTCAGATGCTTAAAATGTTTGCTTTCTGACCAGGAGCTCACAATGGTCTGTGTCTGTCAAGCCCACAGTGTGGAGGGAAGGGGTGCAGAAGCAATGCTCAGGGAAGCTGCTTCCCCCAGGGCTCTGCAGACACCTGTGGGGTCCCCTGTGGGGGTGGGTGCTGTGCGAGTGCCCTAGACCCCTGTCCTGCGACCCTGCATGCTGAGTACACAGGTTTCTCATGGGTGCGTCTGACAAGAATGTTTCAGATCATTCTGAGGCAGTGTATGAGACTAACCTGAAGTTGAGAGAATACAGGGCCCGGGAATCTGTGGCCCTGATCAGGGCAGCCGGATGCAGCCTTCAGACTGTTGACACTTTCTGACTCAACCTAATGCTGGTCCGAAGAATTGCGTAGTTCTTATAAAACATGAGGTTTTCGGGCTGGTCTGCATACAGTGGTGTTTAAACTAATTGATCACAACCAGTTACAGATTTCTTAGGCCAGGCATGGTGGTGCACTTTAATCCCCACACTCAGGAGCAGAGGCCAACCAGGGCTTACAAGTGAGACCCTGTTCTAGGGAAAGCATCAGGTTGGGACTGGGGAGATGGTTAAGCAGGGAAAACTCTTGCGAGTCCCTCAGATGTCAGGGAAAGCCTGGTGGGTATTGGCCTCCTGGAACCCAAGCCTGCAGAAGGTAGAGAACCTTGGAGCAAATGGAACGGCTGACCAGTTGGGCACTGTACTGCAGAGCAGCACTCTGGGAGCTTGAATGCAGTCAACATGGTGCCAGGTTCTGTTGCAGTCCATGTTGTCTGGAGACAAGCGGGGTCCACTGCCCCTTTTCACCGTGTTCTTTATGGTGAGGGCTCCCAAGAGAGAGGTGTCAGCGACTTGTGGGGTTATTGCAGGGAAGCTCACGGGTGATGGGCACAGCAGGCAACTGAATGCTTCTAGGTTGGTGTAGTCCTAAGTGTTTAGTGTCAGAAGGGCTCAGGAATTTTCTGGAAAACTGCTGGGGATGTTACATAGAAAGTCAGTGTGTGTGCAAGCATGGCTGTGTGTATGGATCTCCTCCTTCCAGAGAGGGATTTCAGGTTGCCAGTTTGTACTGCAGGTGTCTTTACCCTTTAAGCCTCTTGCCAGCCTGAGAAAGTCAGTGTAGTAGTATATATGAAATAATTGCTAGAGATGCATGCTTATAGTTCATGTAGGCCTATGGGGCATGTGAACCTCGTTTGTGTCTCCTGCATTCATCTGCGCTCATTCCTGAGAGGCAGCCTTGAGCAGTGGGATGGCACATAATGCAGGAGGAGCAGGTGCAGGGCCAGCCAGCTCAGCGGGCAGCAGTGGTCTCGGCAGCTAGCTGCTACAGTCAACCCAGAGATGCTGGGACAAGTTGTTCCCAACACTGAAAGATCCTCTGGGTTTATCAGGTGGCCCACTGTTGGGGTGGACCTGCAAGGCCCCTTGACTTAGCTGGTGGATACAGGTCCTGGGAGCCTTGGATATGTCTTCTAAGTGTACCTTTTTGGAACTGTGTTTTCTGATTTTTAATACAATCTATTTAGAAAACTTAGAATTGTCAATACTTTGTTACAAAAATAAAGCTTTATTTCCTGATACAAAGCCCTCCAGTTTTGCAGAGAGGCTATTTTGTATAAACTTCTCCCACCCCAAGTAGCAGTGCCCCATCATTTATGCCAGTGTTCTCAACCTTTCAGGGCAGCACTGGGGCTGGGCTGTAGCTCAGTGCAGAGCACTTGTCTTGCATGCAGGAGATCCTGGGTTCAGGCTCCAGAATTGCCAAAAAGGGTGGGGGTTGCAGATAGCTTTGACGAGCTTCATACAGGCTGGGGCTATCCTGAAGATGCCACGGTATATACCGTATGTGGTCTCTTCCCTATTTGAGTGGGCACAGTGACAGTGTAAGTCCCAGCTTGGAGTCACACGACACTGGAGCAGTAGGGCTCCTTGGTGAGGCCCATGTGGCACATTTGCTGGTGGAAGCCTGTGCTGCCAGGAAGTATCTGGAAGCACAGGACAGGTTTAAACCACAGCCCTGTCTTCAGAGGCCACATTTCCTTGGTGACTGTAGAGCCTCAAGTCCAGAAGTGGTGATTCTGGGGTGCAGAGCAGATGTTACTTCTGTCTGCTGAGCTACTCAGCCTAAGGAAGGTGAGGCAAGCAGGTTAGACAAGTCCCACCTCCTTTCCTGAGACTGTTCTGGAAAGAGGGTCAGCTTGTTTGCTCCGCCCCCAATGTTGTATGTCATTGTGTGCCCCATTTGGCCTGAGTGGTGGGCATCACTGCCTGTGTGTTAAAACTATTCTGCAGGAGAGGAGGCCCCACCAGGCCAGCTGCTGACTCGGCCCCAGGCAGAAGCAGAGGAGAGGAGAGCTGAGCCTTGTCATTAAGCAGCTCCCAAACAGAGGCCCTGGGGCTGCCAGAGCCCCTGGTAGGTCATTCATCTTCTAAGCCAGTGGTTCTCAACCTTCCAACGCTGAGACCCTTAAATATAGTTCCTCAGGTTGTGGTGACCCCCAACCACAAAGTTATTTCATTGCTACTTCATAACTAATTTTGATCGCTATGAATTGCAATGTGAATATCTGTGTTTCCTGATGGTCTCAGGTGACTCCTGTGAGTTGTTTGACCCCCAGGTGAGAACTAATGCTCTAAAGGGCAGTGTGTGGGGCCAAACTCCACGGCTCAGCAGTAGGCGAACCCCAGGGAGAGGAGAGCAGATGCTAAGTGGCAGTGGGTATCTGTCCACCAGGTGCTAACACAGTTGGAAGGACTCATCAGAATCAGGGTGATCGCTGCGCCACTGTTAGCAGGACTCAGTTCCTGGTATCCCTCTAATGCCTTCCCCACCAACTGTGTAGCAACAGGAAGAGAGGGGCAGGTGGGGGGCGGAGAGCACTCGTAGAGTCCGAGCTGGGCTCCGGGGCGAGCCCACAGTGGCACCGTCCTCATGGACCCGGTCGACCATCAGTCTCATCAGGAGCTGGTCAGCCCAGGTGATGCCAAGGGCGGGAGAGAGGTGCTCATCCCAGGCCCTAAGAGACAAAGTGGGTGTTGCGGCTTGTATATCCCCAACCCCACTCCAGTTTCCAGTATGCTGAGGTGCCCATACTCACCCCAGTGGCCTGAGCATAGATTCTCGTTCCTCCACCATTTCTGTCACCTGGAAAAACCCACGTGAGGGTCAGCGGCAACAGCCACCTCAGCTGCTTCCCCTCCCGTCCAGTCAGTCCTGTTTTCCCAAGGCAAAGGGCAAAGCCCACTAGCCTCAGCTACCTGGTTGATGCACAGCACAGGGCTCCGGAAGGTGCTGCTCAGTCTTCGGAGTGTGGCCCCCAGTGACCGCAGGTGCTTGGCCCTGGTGGCCAAGGCCTGAACATCGTACTCACAACGAAATGGGGCTGCAACAGAGTCAACCACCACCAGGCGGGCCATTCCCCTTGACAGCAGAATAGGGACCCTCTTACTCACACACTCCAACAAGGTGTCCTGCGGAGGACATACATTGTGGTCTACACAGGCACACCTGGCCAGCGGCCTCCATCTGGTCGTAACTCCCTGAGATCCAGCTTTTTGACACTTCCTGCCTGCCTCCTGCCTACCTGGGATGGGGGTGACTCATACCTGTTCCTTCAGTCTTACTCTCTTCTCACCAAGAGCATCTTCCACTGTCTCCCATACCCTCACCCTGAGTCCTGTGGAGGGGTATGGTCATCACAGTGACTGTGTAGGTCCTGAGGTCACCCACCGGACAGCTCCGTGCTGACAGGATCAGCTCACTAGGCTGTGGTCTAGAGAGCAGCTCTGCTTGGCTCCACTCAAGTAGGGTGTGGGGGATGAGCCAGGTGCCCTCCTGGCCTTTGTACTGATGGGGCAGTCTGCTCTGCACACAGGAGGTACCATCCACTTCTAAAGGGGTTAAAGGCTTGCACCCTGGAGAAGATGCTGGTGGGGAGTAGGGAGGACACTGGGATCAGCTCCCCTGCTGCCTACTCCAGGAGCTCTAGGCTTAGGGCAGAAATGTATCTCCCAAGGCAGGTGACTCTGGGCTTTCTTCTTGGGGCCACTGTGTCCTGTTGGCACTAGGCTTGGGTGACTTGTGATGTGGTCAAGAGCCTGAGTAGCTGAGTGGCCCAGGTCAGGGTAGGCTTGTGTGGGGAATGTGGATGGCTGCTGTCAGGAAGGTCTTGCTCACAGCCACATGGCCACAGTTGCGTGGGGCATAGGCCTGAGGTTGCAGCCATACCATTCAGAGTTCACTGTCTTCGGCTTCTGGCTGGCCAAGCAGGTAACCAGCACTGACACACTGGCAGCTGTGAGGAGCTGTCAGATTCCGGCATCCAGCCCAGAGTGAAACTCAGTCTGTACTTTTCTCTAGGGTGTCCCCAGCAGAGCCTCTTTGTGTGGAAAACGACAGCAGCAGCCTAGAAGACGCTAGCACTAATGTGAGTGTCTGCACCTCCCCTCAGCCAGGGCCTGGGTACCTTGGGATGGATGGCAAATGGTGGCTGTGCCTGCCAGCTGCATCCGAGCCTGCTTGCTAGCCGGTGTGGAAGGACAGGTGTGGTCAGTACTGCTGGACTTAGGCAGAAGAGGGGAGGTCCTGTGATCACATCCTATTAAGCCCTAGGGAGGCTGACTCCACCCCCATTGCTGGGAAGACCCCAGGGCAGGAGGGGATGGAGCAGCTCCCATGTGGCCTGGCCTGATCTGCAGCTTTCTTTTACAGTGACCTGAGCCCGGCCTGCTCTAAACACCACGATGCTGCTGCTGAGTGTGGCTCCAGAGCTGGCCCTGTGAAGGCCATGGTGGGGCTGGGAGGGCCCTCGGCTGAGAGCCCACAGAGCTAACTTAGTTCTCCTGCCTACGTGCTGCGGAGCACATACTAATAACCACACCACTATAGGGTCCTGGAGAGCAA
The DNA here is from genome assembly GCF_950005125.1 of Chionomys nivalis. Lineage (NCBI taxonomy): Eukaryota > Metazoa > Chordata > Mammalia > Rodentia > Cricetidae > Chionomys > Chionomys nivalis. The sequence continues at coordinate 15,659,096 of NC_080095.1, read as the reverse complement.
CTCTTAGTCAGTAAGGTCGGTGACCTGGCCCTGCCTCCTTCTGGGAGGCCACTGGGACAAGACACATCTGGCTCCTGCTGCTTCTGCCTGGCCTTCCTGTGCCACTTCTCATGTGTTTAGTTCTCTGTTGTGTGTAATAATGTATTTTTATTGTACATTTTTTAAAATTAAAAGTTTATATCCCTTCCGTTTACCAGAATGAATGTCTGTTCATAACTATACCCTCCCCCCCAATTCTTTTTAAGACAAAGTTTCTCTGTGTAGCCCTGTCTGTCCTGGAACTTTCTTTGTAGACCAGGCTGGCCTCAAACTCAGAGATCTGCCTGTCTCTGCCTCCTGAGCACTAGGATTAAAGGTGTGCCACCACCCAGCAACTGTTTTTAAAAAATTATTATTTTTATTATTATTGTGCATGTGAGTGACCTGTGTGCACGCTGATTGGTGAGCATTATGGAAGACAGTTTTGGAGTTGGTTGAGCCAGCGATGCCCGTCATTATTCACATTTATATTTGGGGTATAGAGTTAGTCCTTTCTGCAAACTCCTGAGTGATCCTCATTTGTCACCCATCCGTGCAGACAAGAGCTTCTCTGAACTGAGCAACTGTCTTGGGCATGGCTCTGCTTCCTGCTGCGGGGACAGAGCCCAGCCCAGTCACCTCCAGTAGCAGGTAAGCCCCAGGCTAAGGCAGCGGAGAGAGGGCTCTGCAGTGGCTTGTGAGTTCTTAGGACCCCTTTGCTACACTCCCAGGGCTCCTCCTCCCACTTCTTTCCTGGGTGATAGTGCTGGTTTAAAGATAGGAACAGGGCAGACTTACACAGTACACTCAAGGCCAGCGGTCCTGAGTGCCTGGCCCACAGCACACAGGGCAGCAGGCTTCCTGCTGAATGTGTTTAGATCTAACACTGCAGCCCTTCAGTTCCTCATGCCGTGGTGATCCCCAACCATAGAATTGTTTTTGTTGCCACTTCATAACTGTAATTTTTCTATAGTTATGAATCATAATGTAAATAACTGCTGTGTAGAATATGTGACCCAGAGGGGTCATGACCTACAGAAGGTTGAGAACTACTGGTTTAGAAAGAACCCTTCCACCATCACCTCCACCCTATGGGTTTCTGGTCCTCTAGATCTTATTTTGAACATCCTTCCTGACTACCCTGACAGTGTACTCTGAGTTGAGCCTGGTCTCTGCACTAGGCCCCTGCACAGGTGACACTGGCTGAGTCACTGGGCCATTTGTGAGCAGACACAGACACTTACCACATCGGCTGCATGCTCAATGAAGATGTGGTTGCCGAACTTGATCTTCTGGACCACCTCCCCAGGCACATCTGTCCGCAGCTGCTGCTGCTGTTCAATGAGCTGCCACAGCCGCTTGCTAGGGAAGACATCCTCTGTGCAGATGTAGACGGCCCCTGGGAAGCCAGAACACTGGTGTGCAAAAGGACTGGAAACGGACCCGTGGCCGCGAAGCCAGATATAGCCTCTGCCCCTTACAAGTTTTCACCCAGAAGGGCAGGGGGCTCAACTTGGTTCTTAGCCCACCTGTGGCTACCTGCTGCTCCCTTAGAACATAGGCTAGCCCTCTACCCTGACACCTGAGTACACTCCCTGTTCCTGGATATCCTGCTAGCTCATTCCTGCTCTCTAGTTTCCTGCTGGGTTGGGCAGGACTGGGCAGAGATCACCAGAGTTAAGGGACTCTGAAACATGTTCCTCAAATGCAGGACAACTCACGAACTCCCGCCTGTCTCTTGATGATGCCGAGGTAAGTGGAAGAGTGCATGACCAGGCACGAGCACCTGCTCACCTGGAACACGAGCGGTCCGAAGGCCACCCAGATCCTGCAGCTGAAAAGAGCTGGGCCACTAGTAGGAAACCCTGTGTTTTTGGGCAGTAGGCTCTCAGCAGAGATGCCAGTGCCTCAGCCGAGAAGTCTTCCCCATAGACGATACTGGGACTCTTGGAATCCATAGGCTGAGTTCTAGAACTCTTAGGAGAAAGATGCCAGTGGCTTGCTGAAGACATCAAACCACAGATGATAAAGAAGTGTTTTTCATAAGATGAACACCATTCATGTTTCAAAGGACTCAGGAAAGCAAAGATCACCTAGGTGGTGGTAGTGGCAACATAGCTTTAATTACAGCACTCGGGAGGCAGAGGCAGACAGATCTCAGTAAGTTCGAGGCCAGCCTGCTCTAAAGAGTGAGTTCCAGGAGAGCCAGGGGTACAGAGAGAAACCCTGTCTCGAAAACCCAAACCAAACCAAAGATCATCCACAAAAGGAGGAAGCATAGCTGACAATATTCTGAATGCAAATAAAAATATTTCAATATTTCTGTTAAGGTAAGGTCTCACTCCCCAGGCCAGACTCGCTGTGGAGTCAGGCTGGCCTCCAACTTGCATTGATCTTCCTGCCCCCGCCTCATGAGGGCTAGGGTTACAGATGTGAAGAACCACAGTTGGATGATAGTTTTTAAGACTCTGTAAGCAAGAGGTGTTTTGAAATGGCTCTGGGTCTACCAGGTATGTCAGAGGCTCATACCACATGGCTACAGACTCAGAAATGCTGGTGGGGCACCGGCACTGACGCGGCTTCAGGAGCAGCTGCTGTACAAGACAAGCTGTGATAGGAAAAGGAAACTGGAGCCTTCCTTCAGCCATGGCTTTTAGGACAGAAGCCAACGTGAAGTGAAGTGGTGTGGCAAGGCCCCAGCTGGTGCAGAAAGGGGCAGCTCTGACCATCAGCCCACAGAGGACCCAGGCAGGCGGTCTGGGGAGTCGCCCTGGGTCAGAGCCATGTACATGCTGAAAAAATGCCACATGTTCTCTGCCCCACCTCTGTGGCTGTGGGCCTGACGCAGGGGTGAGGTGCCCTGCTGAAGCTGTGTAACAATGCAGGGTCAGCTGGTGCCCCTGCTTCCTTCCCACAGCCCGAGTACAGCTCCACCTTCCACTAATCTTCTAGAAGAAAGACAGTCATGGGAGACTACCCAGGAGACAGCCATGCCTCTTTGAGAGGTAAGTAGCCCCGAGCAGGGGGCCTGAGTGCCACCTGCCTTGGACCCTACACTTCCCTACCCTCCCAGGAAGGGGCAGCCACTCACCCGCCTCCAGGCCTCCATAACGCCGTGGGAATTGCACAGTCAGGCAAAGCTGTAGCGCCAGCTGGGTCTTCCCTGCCGAGCTGCGGCCAGCCAGGTCAGTGATGCCCTCCAGGGGCAGGCCGCCACCAAGGAACTGATCCAGGACTGGGCAGCCCAGGCTCAGGCGTTGATGCTGCTCAGGGAAGCGCTCCCTCTGCTGGAACAGCTGCAATGCTGCAGGGAGCACGGGATCAGCCATGCTTCCTGCCTGGCTTGTGCCCTGCCCAGCCTGCTAGGGCTTGTGAGCTTAAGGCCATTCAAGAAGTGTTGGCTTCAGATGCAGCATGAAGGACTGGCCAAGCACGTAGGCTGGGTGCTGAGGTCAGAAGGCAGGCCGACTGTGCAGCTGAGTACAGTGCATATATAAGAGTTTGTCCCCGCACACTTCCCAGGATGCCACACATATTCTAAGATATGGCCCTTCCCTAGTGGGCACAAGCTGCTAGAGAAATCCAAACCCCCAGCAATTGGGAGGCAGAGGCGTCTCCATGAGTTTGAGGTTAGCCTGAGTTACAGAGAACAGTCAGAATGACAGAGACCCAGTTTTTAAGAAAGACAGAGAGAGAGAGAGAGAGAGAGAGAGAGAGAGAGAGAGAGAGGGAAAGAAGGAAGGAAGAAAAAAAGGAAGAAAGGAAAAAGGAAAGGAGGAGCCCTAAGCTCCAGGGTGTGCAGGGTACCCTCAGCTGACTTTCTGGGCCTGTCTAGTTCTGGACAGCTTCAGCAAGAAAAGCAAACGAGGAGCAGCAGCCTGTGGCATCAGGTTAGTCAGACATCAGTGAGGCAAAGCCGTCACGTAGATGCCGTGTCCTGAAGTGGCAGGGCCTCTCACAGCTGCCCCTGCCACACCACTGGGACCCCGACTTCGTCCTTTGCTGTGAGGGCCTACTCTGGGGTGTAAGTACTCCAGGACGGCTGTAGAGGAGCTGAGGGCCCACTGCTCAGTGCGCTGTGCTATGGGCTCTTCTCTGTGGGCCCTGGACAAGTCACTTGCACTTTCCTAGGGCAGTGCTGTGACGTCATTCCCAACACAGAGTCTGGAGCCCACGGGGTCGTCCACCCATCACCCCTGCAGACGCTTTCCTGCCCACCTGTAAGGACACGGCTGCCCTGAAGGTGCAGAGCGGCCGCTCTCAGCAGATGCTCCACATCGTGGGTGGGCAGGCTGGTGAGCCTCTGCAAATCTGGTCCCGAGTAGCACAGAACCTCCTTCACCGACTTCAATCTACCTGAAGTCACACAGATAAACCAGAAAAAAAGTGGACCACAATGAGTCAGGACACTCAGCAAGGGTGGGAGGTGAGGGGAGAGCTGGGCTACCAGCTCTGGGGACACCTGGATTCACCCAGAAAATCTTGGGTAGTGTAACTAGTGGGTGGAGAAGGAAGGAGGAGCCTGCTGAAGGGCCCGCTGCTGTGCCCTTGTGACCTGGCCCTGACTCTCATGTCAGCAGCAGCAGGAACCAGAGAGGAGTGCAAATCCTGTGTGCTATGAGAATGTGACTGTCAACCTTTGTCCATAGTCCCAACTACTTGGGAGGCTGAGGCAGGAGGGTCACTGAAGCCAAGGAGTTCAAGGTCAGGTTGAGCCACACAGCAAGACCCTGTATTTTAAAAGCGTGAGTGGAGTTGGTGGGGGGTCTCGTTGACCATGCTCGAAGCCCTGACATTGACAAACAGAGAAGGGACAGTGTGAAAGTGTCTGCACCACCAAGCCAGGCTGGGGTAGACAAGAGGCTGGAGGGAAAGCAGAACTGGGAGGCAGACAGGCCAGGACGGGGCAGGAAGTGAAGGGCGCCTCACTACTAATGAACCAAGGGCCTTTTGCTTGGGGAGGAGGGGAAAGAAATGAGTGTCTTCATTTTCAAACCTGTTGAATGAAGAAAATATTAATTCCAGCACTGGGAGGCAGAGGCAGGAGGATCTCTGTGAGTTCCAGGCCAGTCTGGGCCATACAGTGACAGCCTGTTGCAGTTAAAAAGGAAGACAGAAGAAAGAAAAAATAACTGCAGGTGTGTCAGATCAGTTCCCGCAGCGGCAGAAAGAGCTGCCATGAGGATGTGGCCAGGGTGGCTTTGCAGCAGCCACAGCCTTCAGGGACGCAGGTGCAGAACGTGTTCCTCACGAGACCGAGTAGCCCACAGGCAGAGCTAAAACATCTGAGACCCTCCCTGAAAAGAAGACCGCTGGGTGGTGGCGGCACATGGACAGGGCCAGTAGCTTTCTGCAGCTTGTTTTACCCAGAGCACACATGACAGCTAGCTTCTTCATACAACATACCCTTCTTAACTGCAGCAGTAATTCTGGGGTTTAGGTCCAGTTGATCCAAGTCCATTTCCTCACTGGGTTCACCACGAGCATGAAGAACTTCCAGAGACACAGCGACGGCAACACATCTCAACGTGCTTGCTGTCGACTTGGACTGCCTGTGGGAGCAGGCATGTTAGAAAGTGACCGCTGCCACTGTCTCGAGAGCACTACCCATGAAAGCCCAGGATGACATGAATTTGCTCCATCACTCTCAGAAGGACTGGGCAGTTTGGAAGCCGAGGCTCACTCCAGAGTCGACACAGAACAAATCCAGCTGTCCCTGTCATTCTGTGCCTGAGGCTCAGTTGTGAAAGAAAGCTAGCTGGTACGTCCTGCACCCACTTAACTTGTTGGGGCATTTATGGGTCCAGGTCTCCATGCATGGGTGTCACTCAGTATTTTCTAACCTTATGTGCATTGGAATTCTGAAGGATGCTGGGGAAACCACACCTTGTCAGGGAATAACAGAAGGGGTAGAAAACACTTGGAGACTCTCCCAGGAAGGGACCTGGGGAGGACAGCACTAGGCCTCTTACCTCCTACTGGGGCTGGCTATGCTAGGATCAGGCACTGTTACAAAGGATGCATCCAACAGTACTTGCTTGCTTGCAGTTCTTTTTCTCCACCCCACTCCCCATGCCCTCAGCCCCCACTTCTCAGACTAAATACCGAGTCAGAGAAAATTAAAACAGCCGTGGAAGTACAGCACAATCTCATGCATCAGTTCAAATGACAACACCAAGAAGTGGTTCGTGTGTGTGTGTGTGTGTGTGTGTGCGTGCGTGCAGGGGGTGTCAAGCTTGCTGTGCAATCCAAGGATGGGGAGATCCAGCGCTGGGCAGGCCTGGTGGCCTGCCAGTATTCGCAGCACTAAGTAGGCAGTGACAGGGCATCCTCAGAGCAGGCTGATTAGTTGATCTGTGAACTTGGGGTTCAAGTGAGACCCTGCCTCAATATATAAGGTGAGTGATGGAGGAATACACTGGACGTCAGCTTCTGGCTTCCACACATCAGTACACATCCAAATAGGCATATATATATATATATACATGTGTGTACAACACACACATACACCTGTGGGGGGTGCTAAGGTCAGTAGCTGAGGGCCAGCTGAATGTTGGATCAGCATCCTGTATGAATCCTAGCACTTTAAAAACAGCCCAGTCTCCAGTTGTAGGCACCAAAGGCTTTCCTGGCAGTGCTTAGGATGCAGTGTGGGCAAGAGTCACTTTCCAGAGAGAACTCTATCCCCTCCCTTGCTGCAAGGAGACAAAGCCTGGCAATCGTAGCATTAGGAAGGTCAAGAGACTGGTGCAAGCCTGGCCACAGCATTCCACCAGGCAGCTGCGGGGCTTAAGAACACGCCTCCTGCGGAGGACAGGAAGCTCCTGGCACCAGAACTCAAAGGTTTCCCAGGCCATCAGCTAACCCCGTCCGGTGGTGAACCAGAGCCATCACAGGGCTTGGGATGACAGTAAGCTGGTGGAGGCTCAGCAAGGGACATAGATAGGCCAGGTTCTGGCCATGCATCAGCAACTGCCAAGGCCTTGAGGCAGCCAGGCCTGCCTTGCTCTACAAAGTCCCACCGAGGAACTTAGACGTCAACACCGAGGCTCCCTGTCCCAGACACGGAGCTTGACGCTCTCCTTGGCTGCCTGCCTTCCTGTCTCCTGGCGAGGTAGGGCTACAGCAGCCTGTTCCTCCAACTGGGGAGCAGGCTGTGAGGGAGTGAGCAAAGCTCCCGGCTCGCTGTTCTGGAAGCGAGGTAAACTACCGTGAGACACCAGAGTGAGTGGTGGCTCACTCCTGTAGGAGTACCAGGAAGGCTGAGGTCGTGCCCGGCCAGCCTAGGCTACACGCACAGCACAGTGACATTCCTTTCTTAAGACCACCACCAGGAGGGGGCTGCAGAGACGGCTCCGCCTAATGCTGTTCGTGGAGGCGCCCGCGGGAAGGGCCGGGACTCTGGGTTCCATTCCCCGAACCCCGCTACGGGTCTGAAGGGGCGCCCCGCCGGGGAAGATCGTTCTCTGAGGCCCGCGGACCCACCTCAGCCCTCTTCCGTAGCCCCACGTCTGGCCGCTCACCGTCGGTCCACCGGTCGGCTCAGCCGCCTTGCGAGATCTCCCGCGCGCTCCGCTCGCTCCGGAATCCACGCCCAGCCCAAGTTTCTCTTCCAATGAGCGGCTGGAGTCCGAATCTGCCACACCCAGCAGAAGCGAAGAGGAGGCGACGTGGCTGATTAATTAGCCAATCCGAAGTAGCAAGCTCCTCGAGTGGGGCAGAAAGCGCCCCGAGCCCTCGCCGCCGATTGGTGGGCGGCAGCAGGGGCGGGAACCTTGAGCTGATTGGAGAAGGGCGGTACTGGGGAGGATACCACTCTCCGATTGGCTCGCGTTCTGAGCTGCGGTTGCGGATTGGGCTCCGGCGCTGTCATCGCGCCGGCGGGCGGGGCGGGGTGGCGCCCTTTCTGGGCTGGGCGCGGGCGGTGGCGTGAGGGGCTCCGGCGGAGACATGTCCTCGGGGGTGGCCGCGCATCGCGACGCCAAGAAGCTTGTGCGCTCGCCCAGCGGCCTGCGCATGGTGCCGGAGCACCGCGCCTTCGGAAGCCCGTTCGGCTTGGAGGAGCCACAGTGGGTCCCGGACAAGGAGGTGCGTCCTAGCCCCGCGTCCAGAGCCAGAGCCTGGGCGTCTCCCGCCTCCGCCCGCGGGGCGCTCGGCCGCGGCTCCCGTCCGGCTGTCCCCGCCGTCCGTGGGGCGGTTTCTTTTCCTCGGCGGTCATTGGCTGCGCGGTGCAGAGCCAGGGGCGGTGGGGCGGCCGCCCTGTGGGCTGCGCGCGAGTGTGGGGCTGGAGTGGGTCTTTGGGGGCGAGGGCGAGGGAGTCGCCTCCACCTGCTTGTGCAGATGCGGTGCCAGGTAGTTTGCAGTCTTCGGAGTTCTGAGCTCTGCAAAGCTTGGCCACTTGGAAGAAAATGGGAGTACTTCCACATTCCATGCGAGTTTATTTCCGAGGGAATTAAATATGTTTAAAAGGCATCCTTGTTAAGTACTTAAAACTTTTTACTTTGATTTATTCGTGTGTGTTTGCGCCTTTGCCCCAATGCCATAGCGCGTGCGTGTAGATTCAAGGACCATTTGTGAAAGAGAGTTTTCTTCTTCCACTGTGTGGGTCCCAGGGATGGAACTCGGGATTCAAGGACTATTTGTGGAAGAGAGTTTTCTTAGTGGGTCCCAGGGATGGAACTCAGTTCTCAGGTGTGGCCGCACATGCCTTTACTTCGTCAACCTTCTAAGTTGACTCTTGTAAGTTTATTCATTCATTCTTTTTCCTTAAAGTGGGTCCTTACTATATTATATAGCCCTGGCTATTCTGGAACTCACTACATAGACCAGGCTGGCCTAGGACTGAAATAGATCTGCCTGTCTCTGCCTGGTGCTAGGCATGCACTTAACTGTTGCTACATAGACTAAGTGGGCCTCGAACTCACTGAGATCTTCCTCCCTCGGCCCCCTGAATGCTGGAATTAAAGGTATGCTCCACCACACCTGGCCACCTCCCAAGTTTTTAAAGTTGGAATCTGTGCTCAAAGCTCTAATCAGCCGCTCCTCTCCCCTATGGATCTCATCCACAAATGGGTGAGGCCCCCACAGCTTCTTAGAGCCAGGGACAGCGGGCATTGGGGACTGGAGAACCCACCTGTGCAACCCTCTCCCAACTCTGAAATTACTTGAGAGTCCTTAAGAGAAACTTCATGTCAGACGATTGCTATCTGTGTCTCTGCCCTCCCTGGCCGTGCGATTTCAGCCCTGCATGTTACCTTTGCACTAAGTATCTATACACACAGATTGTTCCCTTCTCTCGTGTCTGTAAAGATAAGCAAGCACAGCACCGCGTGCTCCTAACGCCCAGCCTGGTCTGTGTAGTGAGATCAGAGCAGCCTGGACTACACAGACACAGAGAGGGAGGGGGATAAGGTTGGGGGTGCAGCTACGGAGAGTTTATGGCCAGTCTGGGCTACATAGCTATTGCTGGGGAGATGGCTGAGTGGGTAAAATTGCTTGCTGAGAATGCGGCTCAGTGTGACACCCATAACTTGGCAGGCTAACTGTCTGCGGAGAGCCTAATGAAGCACAGATTGAAATAGGGGCACGTGGGGAGGCTGGTGGAAGAGTCCAGTTGGGGTGGGAAGCCATGCTTGTGGGGAACAGGAGTGTTCTCATTATTGCTAGGCCACTGGCTGTAGATGAGCTTTCTCAAGATTTTTCCTCTTCTCCAAGGAGCCTTTAAGTTAAGATGTTTTTACCTGATGAAATCTCTGTATGACACTCTAATTCACAGTGTTTCTGGTGCGTCCCCATAAAGTCTGGCCTGGCAGAAATGCCATGTCTGTGCCAAGATGGGAGGGGAGATTCTCTGACAGGTGACTGTACCAAGGAGGAGGGCATGGGCTCTGCGACTGTCTGTGGTCAGGCAGAAAGGGCTTTGCTTTGTAGGAGTGACTGTGACTAGAAGAGAGGGCGGGATGTAGGGGCAGGCTTCCACAGAACCTCAGAAGGTAGCGTAGAGAGGGGTTGCTCAGGAGGATGCGGGGAGAGTAGCTAGCTGCTCTACAGTCCAGTCAGGAATCAGGCCTTAGCTCTACTTGGCACTTGAGAACCCAATTCAGCCTTATGGGACAAAGAATGGGGATTTGGAGTGCCTGCCAAACCTGGCTTAGTGCTGACCAGGGTGGAGGTGGGGGTGGAGCTGTGCCTGTGATCTCAGCTGGTCCTGGGGGAAGGGTGGTTCTTGGCCTGACTAGGAAGAGCTGGGACTTCGCAGTGGTTTTCCAAGGATCACAGTGTAAAGTTCACCTTGTGCTCTTCTGAAGGCTGCAGGAGCCTCCCTCCCTGTGTGTTCTAGCTCTGGGACCAGTGGCTCTGTGACAGAGGCTTGTTCCATGGCTGAGGAAGTTTCTGCCCTGCTTCCAGGCTGTAGATAGTGTCTCAGTTCATTGTCTTTGAGTTGTTTGACAGCTCTGTAAACTAGAAAACCTGATAGCCATCACTCTCAGGCAAACTCATTTCTTCCTGTGTATGTCTGCTCTTTGCTTTCTTGTCTGCAGGCTTGGTGCCCACAGAGGTCAGAAGAGGGTATTGGGTCCCCTAAAACTGGAGCTGCGAGCCACCATCTAAGTCCTGGGTACTGAACCCAGGTCCTCTGCAAGATCAGCAAGTGCTCTCAACTGCTGAGCCATCTCCTTAGCTCCTAAGCTGTGTTTTTTTTAACAACCCATTGGTGTATATGTGTTGGTGTGTGTGTGTGAGTGTGTGTGTGGGGGGGTGTGACTGGAGACCAGGCTTCAGTGTGTCTCCTTCAGTCATTCTGTCTTAACTTTTCCAGACGGGATCTCTCCCTGCATCTGGAGCTCACCTCTTTTTTTTTTTTTTTTTAAATATTTATTTATTTATTTATTTATTATGTATACAATGTTTTGTCTGTGTGTATGCCTGCAGGTCACAAGAGGGCACCAGACCCCATTACAGATGGTTGTGAGCCACCATATGGTTGCTGGGAATTGAACTCAGGACCTTTGGAAGAGCAGGCAATGCTCTTAACCTCTGAGCCATCTCTCCAGCCCCTGGAGCTCACCTCTTGGCTGGCTGCCCAGTGCACTCCAGGGATCTGCTTTCCACCGGGCGGGGATTGTCAGGTGCAGGTGGCTGTGGGCATGCTGGGATCTGAATTCAGGTCCCCATGCTTGTGTGGCAGGTGTTTTACCCATTGAGCCATCTCCCTTTTTCAACTTTATCATTGTGTGTAGTGTATATGGTGTGTGTATGCGTGTGCACGTGCCTGCGGGTGTGTATGTGCCACCCTGCACATGTAGAAGTTAGAGTACAACTTTTTAAAGAGTCTACTATTATGCTTATTCCAGACCCTTCCTTTGTCTTTTTTAAAATTTATTCTTGTTTTCTGTACATTGGTGTTTTTGCCATGGGTGTGTTGGGTCCTCTGGAATGGGAATTACAGACAGTTGTGAGCTGCCATGTGGATGCTGGGAATTGAACCCAGGTCCTCTGGAAGAGCAGTCGGTGCTCTTAACCACTGGGCCATCTCTCCAGTCCCAGAGGACAACTTTTGAGGGTCAGGGTCAGTTCTTTTCTTTTGCCATGGGATCTGGGGTTGAACCCAGGCCTGGCAGCAAGCTCTTTACCCATTGAAGTAACTTTCTTTTTTTTTTTTTTTTTTTGGTTTTTCGAGACAGGGTTTCTCTGTGGTTTTGGAGCCTGTCCTGGAACTAGCTCTTGTAGACCAGGCTGGTCTTGAACTCACAGAGATCCGCCTACCTCTGCCTCCCAAGTGCTGGGATTAAAGGCGTGCGCCACTAAAGTAACTTTCTTTAAACAGCTACTTAAACTTCAGTATATTTTGAGGCTACATTCACCTGTGCTTTCCTGTCTGCTGTCAGACGTCCCTGAAGGTGCAGTGGACGGCTGGTTTCGAAGCGCTGGGGTGTTGGGTTGCTAAAGTGTGCATTGTGGAGGGAAGGCAGACTCCATCTTCCGATTTCTCTGCTCTAGGTTTGGTTTTCCCTGGACCCTTCTTGTTTCTTGCTGCCCAGGGCTGTCTCACTTAGCTGGAACACCTTCTGAGTGGGTGCCATGAGTCAGGTTTGGTGACCAGACTGGCAGTGAATCAGCAGCTGCTCAGGGACCTGATGCTGGGGAGGGCAAAGGTGGAGGTTTTCTGGGCGGACCCACTCTTACCTGCCCTGTCCCTTCATCCTTCCCTTTGTTTCCTGACTAACCAGCTTATTCCCCATCTCTGGAAGGTAGAAGCACAAGGCACCTTAGGGGCACAGGAGAGTACTGCAGCCTGTCCTGCCCACGCCATGAGTAGTGTCTGTCCTGGTGGGTTTGTCTGTCTAGCCTTAGCTTAGTGTCGTAGTCCACTTGTTGGGGTGACATCTGTCAGAGTCCAGCCTCGATGGGATTCACACGTTCCAGAGTAGGGGCGTTTGGATTAGAAAACTTAGTTAGGAGGAACATAGATATGAAAGAATACAGACATAGGTAGAACAGGGAGGGCTGGCCACTGAATACGCTCATGTTTATTTTCCTGTATTTTTGTTGTGAGCTTTGCCTTTCACGGCTGAGCCACCTCTCCAGCCCGCCCATGTTTAGTTTCTATCCGCTTATATATACACCCCAATCCAAAAAGTGCTGGAGGAGGCAAAAGACTGCGTTAACACGGCTCGAGGACAAGCAGAACAATTACTTGCTTCAGTATTTCAGACAACGAGGCGCTGTTTCCCGAGTTAAGCATTCCGATGTTTTAGGCAGGACATGCAGCCACTACACCTTAGACCAAGTTTCGTGTAGGTAGCCAAACCTCCCGTCTTATCCTTGAAGGAGCAGGAATTCTCTGACATCTTGTTTGTAGACACTCCTTAAGTCGGACTTGTCTGTAACTTTAACACAAGGCTCAAACTCTCTGACCTTCAGTCAAGGTGGAGCGGACCACTTCTGTGGGCCCCCACACCTTGGCCAGAGGCTCAGACAGCAGGTAGGTCTCCTGGGGACACTTTTACATTTCTCTGTCTCTGCCCTTAGTCTCCTCTGTTTCTGAGCCATGTGTGCATGGTCCCTAAGCTGCTGGCTGTAGGGGTTGCCTAGTCTGCTCCTGGGTCTCAGTTCTGGGGTCAGTGACCTGGAACAGGTCTGTCGAGTGAGAAGCCTGCTGCAGACAGCTCTGCTGCCTGAAGAGAGGCAGTGGGTTTGGGCTGTGTTGTAGTGCATGCTCTGGCCTCCTGAAATAGCTGTGTCACGCACAGCAGAGGCTTCAAGGCCCAGAGGAGGGAGGAGCCGCAGGAGCTGGCCAGCTCCCCTGGTGTCTGCTCACCCCAGGCAGGCCCCTCACTGACTCTGCTGATTGACTGTGTGGCAGGATTTAACTTTTAACAGTTTTATCCACTGTTTGTTCTCTGTTCTCTTTTCCTGTTAAACTGTTAGGCTGATAATTTGAAATTTCATTTATTAATGAAGCAACAGGAAATTATTCTGTTTAAAAATCTGTCCATTTTCTGAACAAGCATACTGGTTATTTTGTGTTGTTGTGTTTTGAGACAGTCTTACTATATATCTCAAGTTGTTTCCAAACTCACTACGTAGCAGTGAGCAGTAGCTTCGGGCTTGCAGTGATCCTCCTGCCTTGGTTTGGGATTATAGACTAAGCTGGGAGTGTGAGGGGCTGAGGAGGGAAGCCAAGGAGCAGAAGGAGGTACAGGAAAGGCCTGTGACTGTGGGTGGTGGCAGAGGGTGAAGCCACCTTTAGAAGGGAGGTGTGGAAACCCAGATTGTATGCATGACTGCCTTGGATGGACTCAGGAGCGGAAGCTCCAGGAGCTCCTGTGTTTTTGACCAGTCTGACAATGGGATATTGCCTTTGGAGTCACCAGCCATTTGCTATTTCTTGCTTTTACATTTCTCTACCTATGTTTATTTTTTTCCACCTCTACTTTTTAAAAGAAAAAACAAGTGATGGTGGAAAATGAAAACAGAAGGGTCTTTCTACCTTTTCAAACCTAGGTATGGAAGAGGCCAAAGACAGGATAGAGATATCTGCATTAAGAGGGTGCCAGAGAGACCTAAGGTGTCCCTTGGATCTTGGGACCAAAGCCATCTTGAGACAAGTGGGGCTGTGAGGTAGGAGGAACAGGGATTCTAGAAGGGGCTACAGGTTGGACCCAGTACTCATGGGAGCTAAGGCATCAGGGATGGGGTGGGCAGTATTAGCTGGAGGACCAGCCTGGAAGAGCTGGCAGGTCTGCCAGGGGAGCCCAGTGATGACATCGCCTCTCGGGCCAGGGGTTTGCTCACTCAGCGGTAAATGTGTCACACTGAATCCTAAATACTTTACTACAGTGTGTGTGTATGTGTGTGCGTGCGCATGTGCGTGCAAGGTGTAGCAGAGTCCATCTGTGATTCTCCCACACCAGGGAGGCAGAGATAGGCAGATCGAGCCTGGGATCTCTGACCAGCTAGCTCAGCCTGATTGGCAAACTAGTCCACTGAGATACCCTAGCTCCAAAAGCACCCAAGGTTGACTTCTGGTTTCCATGTGGGAGCACTCTCCCCCCCCCCCCCCCGCATTGGCCTTCAGCTGACCTGAATATAGAACATACCACCATGCCGTGTAAGCTGTTCTCTGATGGTCATGTGTTGTGTTCCAAGCCAAAGCTCTCCTGTCATGGCTCCCTGAGGCCAGGGTGGCCTAGGGACTATAAAATAGAGTTACTGTCAACAGAACTGGTGGTGCTGCGGCTTCCTTGTTCAGTCGCACTGTGACCCCGGTGTAGTCCTTGTAATGGACACGTGAGTCGTCTTCATAGTGTGTGGCGTGCTCACCAGCTGATAACTGCTGACTGGCGTTTGGACGGCCCCAGAGACTGGGATGGGCCAGGCATGGCCTCCAAGGCAGGAAACCAGCATAAGAGCAGCGAGGCAACAAAATGCTGGCCACAGGATCTCAGAAACTAGGAGCTCTGTGTGGCGGTCCCATGGCGCTCACTGGAAGAACTTGAGGCAATCTTGGAAACTCTGTCCTTGCTGCAGTGATGCCCCTAAAGGGTCTCTGCTCTCCCACAGTGAAAGGACATTGAGCATGGTCCCAAGGACTCCTCAGAACCACCTGCAGAGGCTTGGTGCTGAGAAGGCGGGTCTCCTCAATCATATTGTAATTTACTCTAAGCAGCAGTTCACCTGTGTTTTGTGGTGCACACATGTGTCACCCTATCTGGGCACGTGATCTGTAGGTCCAGGTTCAAGAGAAGAGCTGCAGACTCTTAGGTGATGGTTCCATGTTCAGTACCACTTCTCTGTGTGGGCATCTTCCATCCAGAATCTGCCTGTGACAAGGCCAAGAACTGGAATAAGTGAGGCTCTCAGTGGGGAAGGAGGAATCCTCCAAACATCACCGAGCTGACGTAGCAGGGAGGACAGAGAAGAGTCTCTAGCACATGTAGATGGCAAGGACCTCGGATTGGTGGGTGACCATTGGTGAGGCCATTCAGGATGAGGTTCTATTCTGTGTGGTTCCAGCTTCACCCAGACCTGATGGCCTGTGCGGCAGGAGGTACCTAGGGCCATATGGATCCTGTGTTCCTCCCTCCCTTTGTCATGTTGCCATGACTGCCAGGCCCATGGTGGCCAGGCTGCAGCCGTACATGGCAAGCCTCTAATTGACCACACTGTGCTCACCAGCAGAGCCAGAGACTCATGAGTAGCTGCCTGACCCCGTGCCAAGCATGCCAAGCTTTGTGAGACGGCACAGCCCTGTCAGTGCTGAGATCTGGAATGACCATTAGATGAAAAGGTCTTGGTCAAAATATGGCCCACTAAGTTTTTAATTTTGTTTCTAGAATTGTTTTTAAGATTTCCTGAGAAAAGCAGGCCAGTGAGCCATCTCTCCGACCCCATAATATACCCGCCCTCCCTCCCTCTCCTCCCTCTCCCTCTCTCTCTTTCTTTTTCTTTCTCTCTCGCTGTCTTTCTTTCTGACAGGGTCTCACCTATGTTGTAACCCTGGCTGTCCTGGCCTCTAACTCACAGAGATCCGCCTGCCTCTGCCTCCGAGGGCTGGGGTTAAAGGTGCGCTCCACCCCTGCCAGCCCATTAACGCCATTTCAAATCCCATCTCTCTTTTGGTATCTAAGACATTTTTGGTCTTCTCTGTCTTCCTTCTTACTAGAAGGGAAAGGAATTGTTTCCTAATTTTCTGAGAAATTCCCACACTCGACATCCAAAGAGGTTGTACCAGCTTGCATTCCTACCAGCAATGCAGAAGTGTTCCCTTTTCCCCACATCCTCTCCAGCATAAGTTGTCATCAGTGTTTTTGATCTTGGCCATTCTTACAGGTGTAAGATGGAATCTCAGAGTTGTTTTGATTTGCATTTCTCTGATGACTAAGGATGTTGAACATTTCCTTAAGTGTCTTTCAACCATTTTAGATTCCTCTGTTGAGAGTTCTCTGTTTAGGTCTGTACTCCATTTTTTTTTATTGGATTATGTGATCCTTTGGTGTCCAATTTCTTGAGTTCTTTGTATATTTTGGAGATCAGACCTCTGTCTGATGTGGGGGTTAGAGAAGATCTTTTCCCATTCTGTAGGCTGTCGTTTTGTCTTGTTGATCATGTCCTTTGCTTTACAGAAGCTTTTCAGTTTTAGGAGGTCCCATTTATTAATTGTTTCTCTCAGTGTCTGTGCTGCTGGGGTTATATTTAGGAAGTGGTTCCCTGTGCCAATGTGTTCAAGTATACTTCCCACTTTTTTTTCTATAAGGTTCAGTGTGGCTGGCTTTACGTTGAGGTCTTTGATCCATTTGGACTTGAATTTTGTGCATGGTGATAGATATGGGTCTATATTCATTTTTTTACATGTTGATATCCAGTTATGCCAGCACTACTTGTTAAATATGCTTTCTTTTTTCCATTTGGTATTTTTGCTTCCTTGTCAAAGATCAGGTGTTTGAAGATGTGTGGATTGATATCGGGGTCTTCTATTCAGTTCCATTAGTTCTCCTGTCTGTTCTTATGCCAGTACCAGGCTGTTTTCAGTACTGTAGCTCTGTAGTAGAGTTTGAAGTCAGGGATTGTGATGCCTCCAGAAATTCTTTTATTGCCCAGGATTGTTTTGTCTATCCTGGGTTTTTTGCTTTTCCAAATGAAGTTGAGTACCGTTCTTTCCAGGTCGTTGAAGAATTTTGTTGAGATTTTGATGGGGATTGCGTTGAATCTGTAGATTGCTTTAGGTATGATTGTCATTTTTACTATGTTAATTCTGCCCACCCAAGAGCATGGGAGATCTTTCCACTTTCTGGTGTCTTCTTCAATTTCTTTCTTCAAAGATTTGAAGTTTTTGTCATACAAGTCTTCCACTTGTTTGGTTAGAGTTACTCCAAGATATTTTATGCTATTTGTGGCTATTGTGAAGGGTGTTGATTCTCTGTTTTCTTCCCCAGCCCTTTTATCATCTGTGTACAGGAGGGCTACTGATTTTTTTGAGTTAATCTTGTATCCTGCTACATTGCTGAAAGTGTATGAGTTGTAGAAGTTCCTTGGTAGAATTTTTGGGATCGCTTATGTAAACTATCATATCATCAGCAAACACTGAGAGTTTGACTTCTTTTCCAATTTGTATCCCCTTGGTCTCCCTTTGGTGTCTTAATGCTCTAGCTAGGACCTCAAGTACTATATTGATAGATACGGAGAGAATGGACAGCCTTGTCTTGTTCCTGATTTTAGTGGAATCGCTTGGAGTTTCTCTCCATTTAGTTTGATATTGGCTGTTGGCTTGCTGTATATTGCCTTTATTATGTTTAGGTATGTTCCTTGTATCCCTGCTCCCTCCAAGACCTTTATCATGAAGGGATGTTGTATTTTTTCAAATGCTGTTTCGGCATCGAATGAGATGATCATATGGTTTTTATTTTTCAGCTTGTTTATATGGTGGATTATGTTGACAGATTTTCATATGTTGAACCATCCCTGCCTTCATCTGTGGGATGAAGCCGACTTGGTCATGGTGGATGATGGTTCTGATGTGTTCTTGGATTTGATTTGCTAGTATTTTATTTAGTATTTTTGCATCAATGTTCATGAGTGAGATTGGTCTGTAATTCTCTTTCTTAGTAATGTCTTTCTGTGGTTTGGGTATCAGGGTAATTGTAGCCTCATAAAAAGAGTTTGTCAATGTTCCTTCTGTTTCTATTGTGTGGAATAATTTGAGAAGTATTGTTATTAATTCCTCTTTGAAAGTCTTGTAGAATTTTGAGCTGAAACCATCTGGTCTTGGGCTTTTTTTGGTTGGGAGACTTTTGATGACTGTTTCTATTTCTTCAGCAGTTATAGGTCTGTTTAATTTGCTTATCTGGTCTTGATTTAATTTGGGTAAGTGATATTTATCCAGAAAGTTGTCCATTTCCTTTAAGTTTTCCAATTTTGTGGGGTACAGGTTTTCAAAATATGACCTGATGATCCTCTGTATTTCCTCCGTGTCTGTTGTTACGTCCCCCTTTTAATTTCTGATTTTGTTAATTTGGATAGTCTCTCTCTGCCTTTTTAGTTTGGATATTCTCTCTCTGCCTTTTGTTTAGTTTGGATAAAGGTTTGTCTAGTTTGTTGATTTTTCTCGAAGAACCAACTCTTTGTCTCATTGATTCTTTATATTGTTTTCTTTGTTTCTATTTTGTTGATTTTAGCTCTCAATTTGATTATTTCCTGCGGTTTAGTTCTCTTAGGTGAGTTCTAAAGTTTTCAAATGTTCTGTTAATTCACTAGTGTCCTGGGCTTGTGAGCTTCATGTATCGGTTAGCACGGCTTGTTTCACAGTTGAGAAAGAGGGCAGTGGGGGGCTGGGGAGATGGCTCAGAGGTTAAGAGCACTGACTGCTCTTCCTGAGGTCCTGAGTTCAATTCCCAGCAACCACATGGTGGCTCACAACCATTTATAATGAGATCTGGCGCCCTCTTCTGGCCTGCAGGCATACATGGAGGCTGAACACTGTGTACATAATAAATAAATAAATCTTAAAAAAAAAAAAAAAGAGAAAGAGGGCAGTGGTCCTTGCCTGCTGTATGCTCCAGCGTTCTAGTGTGGAGTGAGCAGCTCAGGCTGCTCTGGCAGATCTGTGAGTTTGTGGAGAGAATGTTCTTAAAGTCATGGTGACCCTTGGCAATAATCAGCTGGTCCCCAGAGTATCTGAAGATGTTTGTGTCCCCTGGGTCTGACAGCATTGGGTCATCTGGAGAAGATAGTTTTTGTTGTGGATCTTGCATCTCTGAGCGGGATTTATACAGTGTGATTGGACTCTGGGGTGGGAGAAACGTCAACATGGCACATATTTAGTGGAGTGCGCTGTCCGCGTCTGCAGCAGAGGAAGGCAGGCAGGCACTGGGAGAGCAGTGAGCAGTGCAACCACTACCCTAGCCCAGATCCTTCATGTCATCCTAGTCTGTACCATTCTTCTACCTCTGTGTGTGCAAATTCCATGTGCCAACAGCCCAGTCCCAGAACCTTCTGCTTCTCTCCTGTGTGTGTACGCCTTGCCTGCTTCTCTCCTGTGTGTGTACGCCTCGTGAGGACGCGCCAGGCTACACTGGGCCTCTCATCCTGCTCTGCTCGAGCTGCTTCTCCCAGGCCCCAGCCAGGTGTGCATTCGGAATCAACTTTGTGGTCAGTTATCTAGAGCCGACTTCCTGAGGGCTTTTTCTTCTCCACACTTTCCTTTGTCTGTAAAGCAGGGTTGTCATACCCTTTCCTTAGCCAAGGTCATCGACTGCTGTGGAGTGTCGTGTTCATCTGCAGCGCTGAACTTTGACTCCTGTCACAGGATGAGGTTGGAGCAGCTAGAATGAGCGGGCCTGCAACTTCTCAATCTGAACTCTGCTCCAAAAGTCAAACTGTATGCCTTTGCTCTCCACAAAGTATTTGCTATCGGGCATCAGGCCAGGCCACAAGTGGAACACCTGAACCTTAATGCTGCTGTCCTAACCTAGGGCCCTGGGCTGTGACCTGACCAATCCTGTCTAGCTTCTGAGCTGGACACTGAACTCGGGCTGTCCTCCTTGCTGTTCCATAGTCTGCAGGCTGCTTCTGCTGGCAGAAAGTTGACTTTCTTAGCAGCTTTTCCTGCACCTCTTGGCTCTGCCTCAGCAGTGAGCCAAGTGACACAGCTGGATCATAATACTGTGTTACGTTCTCTCCAGTGTCCACGATGTATGCAGTGTGACGCCAAATTTGACTTTCTCACCAGGAAGGTAAGCTGGGGCTGTGGTGGTGGTGGCGGCGGCGGTGGTGGCGGTGGTGGCGGTGGTGGTGGCGGCGGGCGGTGGTGGCGGCGGTGGCGGCGGTGGTGGTGGCGGTGGCGTAGGTATGTGTAGGATGGGAACCAGTACAATTGAGTTCTTTCTGGGGGAAGCCCAGTTCCTCAGAGGAACTGGATCTTACAGACCATTTTAATACCTTATTTCAGTTACTGGTGTAGCTCCCCAGATGAGTACGGAGCTCCCAAGGAGGCTCAGAGACAGCATGTGCTGGGCAGCAGGAAGTCAGAGGAATTAAGGGCTTGGGTTGTCGTTGAGTGATTGAACGGCTCACCTAGAACGTACAAGGGCCTGGGTTCAAATCCTAGCAACACACATACATACAGGTGTGGGTGGGGGGGCTCCTTTGGTCCATTTTTCCCAAGTGAGGCTGAGCTCTGCTGTGTTCACCCTGGGCACACACGGCTGCAGATGCATTCAGGGGTTCTGGCAGTACTGGCCGGCAGGCAGTCCTAGTGCATCTGTGTTGACTACTCACTGCCCAACCTTCACCATCATCAGCACCACTGCCGCCGCTGTGGGAAATGCTTCTGCGACAGGTGCTGCAGTCAGAAGGTGCCGCTTCGGCGCATGTGCTTTGTGGACCCAGTGCGCCAGTGTGCGGAGTGTGCCCTGGTGTCTCACCGTGAGGCCGAGTTTTACGACAAGCAGCTCAAGGTGCTCCTAAGTGGTAAGTGACAGCCTGTCCACTTGCCATGCTTAAAATGTAGCCTGCTCCAAGATGGTGTGTCCACCTAGAGATGGAAATGTTCTAAGATGTCAGTCTGACTTCTGCCTCAGCACCTTTCGCAGATGGAAGGCTGTCGCTGGGAGTTAAGTCTGTGTGGCCATGGTCCTCAGAGGCTTGGAGATAAGCTGCAACAGGTGCAGATGCTGATTCTGAAGCACATCCAAGGAGCACGAGAGAGAAGGGAGTTCTTTGGGGTGGGGCCTGCCTCCCACAGCTCTGTAAACAGCACAGCCTCTTACAGCTGCAGGCCTGTGTGCATCCCACAGCCAAGAGCCAGCCTCTTCCCTGCCCAGTCTTGGCCCAGTCTGCTCTGGAGTTATCTGATCTGGGCCTTGACAGTGACGAGTAACAAAACTCACAGCTCTGTGTGCATAGCAGTGCATCTCTATGTGGATGGCTACATTATGTCTGTGCATCATGTGTCTGCCTTATGCCTAGAGAGGTCAGAAGAGGACGTCAGTTCTCCTGGAACTAGAGTTACAGGCAGTTCTAAGCCACCATGTGTGTGCTGGGAATTGAATCTCGGTCCATTGAGAGAACAATGCTCTTAACCACTGAGCCATCTCTCCGTCCCAAGTGGTGTATTTTAAGCTTTTGAGACCCTTAATTCATTATTGCCTTTTTGCCTGACTGAAGGGGACCCTTAACACAAAGCTGTTGTGTGTGTCAGCCTGTCCTCTCCCCTCTGGTAATAGAGGAGGAAGACTTTTCTGGCCTTACGCATGGGGGCCCGGAGATAAAGCAGCAGGTCCTGTGTAACCGGTTTGGTTTTGTCTTCCAAGGAGCTACCTTCCTTGTTACTTTTGGGGACTCAGAGAAGCCCGAGACTATGGTTTGCCGTCTTTCCAACAACCAGAGGTAAGAGGCAGTGTTCCAGTGGTACTGGGCAATACTGTTATAGGCTTCAGGCCTCAGTCTCATGACTTTTGTTTGTTATAGGTGCCTGATTCTGGACGGGGACGGCCATCACGAAATTGAGATTGCACATGTCTGTACTGTGCAGATTCTCACAGAAGGCTTCACTCCCGGAGGTACATGCCTTTCCTGAGCAGGAGGGTCTCTAGTACCGATATGGGTAACAGGAGGTACTGCACTTGGTCCCAAGATGGTCTTCCGTGCTCTTCATTGGGACTTGTGTTAAGTCTAACTTTAGAACCCACCGGGAGGGGAGGGGGATAATGAGAGATTGGCCTGATGTGCCCATGGCCTCCATGTCACTGAGATCGCCTTACTTGGAGTAGATGGACTCCAAATGCAGTATCTGAGATTCCAGACACAGTCTGTGGTGGGGGCTGAGGCGGAGCCTCCCCTGCAGGCATCTGTGCAGCCAAGGCCCTTGGTGAGCTTCATTCTTAGCACAACCCCACTGGTGAACTGCACATCGCACATTCTGAACCTGCAGATTTGACCTAACGCACCTTGCTTTCCATTTTCTGACTGACTCTCGGTTGTTTCTTCTTTGCGCTGCCTGCCTACCTTCTTCAAGTAGAAAAAGACATTCACACTTACACCAGCCTCCTGGGGAGCCTGCCTGCCTCTGAAGGTCAGCTTCCACCCTCCCTGGGTCACTCCTCCCAGCATGCTGTGGTATCTGTTCCTCCTCTAGCCCCTTTGCTTCTATCCCTTGGGGTGGATTCTGAAATTTAGGTTCATTTCTTTTGATTAAGAGAAGCACTGGGTCCAGTATATGAATCTCTAAAGCGTACGTGGAAATGTCATGACAGCATAAAGTATGTTTGCTGAGTTCTTTCCCAGGGAGAAGTTATTCAAGAGCTGACAAGCCAGCCCACAGTCGGCTGCGGCCAGGTGTGTAGGTAGTTCTTTGCTGATCAGGCACCAGGCATATGCAGTGGGCAGCAGTTTTCATCACTGCACCCAGTAGCTTGCCTCCAGGGATCCCTGACTCAGTTCCTCCATTTCAGTCTCTTGAAGGTAGTGGTAAGAAGGCCCCGGCTAATGGAATGTAACCAGGAGGCGCACGAAGGATTACCCTAGTGCCAAGGGCAGGGTCACCAGAAGTCTAAAGATCAAGAAGGTCTGCATGTGTATGCCCATGCACAGGCCTAGTGTCTTTAGAGAGCAGAGCAATCTGTTTGATCCCTAGAACTGGAGCTACAGATGGTTGTGAGCCACCATTTGTAGGTGCTGGGAACTGAACCCAGGTCCTCTGCAAGAGCAGAACGTACTCTTAACTGGAGAACCATCTCTCTAGCCCCCATGGCGGGGCTAAAATTTTGATGGCCTTTGGCCTGCAAAGCACAGACCAGCTACAGCCAACAGTTGCCATAGCCACGTTTCAGAACATTTTTATTTATGAAAGCTGATGGTAGACGGCCCAGATAGAAAGTTCTGCAACAGCTTGGTAGGGCAGCCCGGGGCCTTCAAGTGCATTTCTAGGCTTTTGAATTGGAACATAGTTCAGAAAGCCTCTGGGTGGACCCAGCCCTCTCAGCCAGAGCTTTTGCAGACAAGGAAGTCAGGCCTTTTCCTGGCTATGGTCTGTATGCTCAACTCACCCCACAGGCTAGTAAATTAATGTCTGATTAGAGGTGGGTCATTTCTCAAAATGTTTTCCTTCTGGTCACCATGAGAAGGCTAGAAACCATGACTGACAGAACTTGTTCCTAGGGCAGGCAGAGCTTAAATTCAAATCATTATGCTGAGAGCAGCTGGTCATGGCCCAGAGATGGAGCTGTAGCTTGGCAGCGTTCTCCATGGGATCCTGAGAGCCCTGGAAGAGTGGCACTTGACAGGGTAGCGTGGCATCGCTTCTGCGTTAACAGCCTGCTCAGTTATGGTCTCCACCAGTGAAGCCAGGGCTCATGTAACTATCTGCTTGGTTTATCTTCTGATGGCCAGGCTATTCCTAAAGTAGGTTCTGTACTTCACTGCTCTAGATATGTAGAGCAGTTCTGTTCTGGTTGTGTGTGTACATGTGTGTACATGTATATACACGTGTATGCATGTGGTTTCTCTTAAGGTTGGAAGGAGAATGCCATGGATATATAAGACTTAGCAGCTTCCGGACTGCTGGAAAACAGGACTATGTAAAAGCTCAGTGAGATGGTACCATTAGTTTATCTTGGCCCTGGGGATCACAAGTCTTTTATATTCCTTTCCCATTTCTGTGCACATGGGGTCTTTGCAGAAGCAGGACCTAGTATCATTTACCACTGCATGTTTCCAACAAGGCTGCTTCTTGAGCACACAGGGCCCTAAGGTCTTACTGATCCCTCATCTCCCTCCTCCAGCAGGCAGCACTCGAGCCACAGGCATGTTCCTGCAGTACACAGTGCCAGGGGCAGAGGCTGCTACACAGCTGAGGCTGATGGCTGGAGAGGATGCAAATGGCAGCAAGAGGCAGGCAGCAGCATGGCTGGTGGCCATGCACAAGGTACCAAGGGTGGGGTCGGGGAGGCTGAGCCCATGGAATCAGAGACAAGGTTTTTCCCAAAAGGTTGTTACATAGCTGGGACGTCCCTAGTTTCTCCCCTGAAAAGCACATAGGCTCATCGGTGATCAGGCCCAGAACCAATAATGCTTTATGCTGTTCTACAGGCTACCAAGCTCCTCTATGAATCACGAGACCAGTAACTGCAAGGGAACTGAGCTCAGCACATCAGGTTACAAAGTCCAAGCTGCTTGCCCTGCTTGAGCACTCAGGGCTCTGCTGTGTGTGTAATTGGAAATGCAATTCAAGTATCTGGAAGCAGAGTGTTCACTTACCTAGTGCAATATGTACACAGTTGATTAACGCTTTAAAGAGCTTATGTTGTAGCGTGTTGCTGGTA
Organism: Chionomys nivalis; assembly: GCF_950005125.1. NCBI lineage: Eukaryota > Metazoa > Chordata > Mammalia > Rodentia > Cricetidae > Chionomys > Chionomys nivalis. The sequence goes on along the minus strand of NC_080095.1, from coordinate 15,634,257 downwards.
CTTATCAGGGTTGGGAGAAACTGCACTACAGTACTAAATCAGTTTTAATATAACCTGTCCTGTGTTTATAAATGCCCAGGTTTATGAGATTTTTGGCCCTGTTCCCACAGAAACAAACTAGGTGGTGGCCATTCAGGCCCCTGGTTCAGCGTTAGACCCTGCCTCTCTCCAGTAGCCCATTTACAATGCCTTCGCCTCTCCACTTACTGTCACGTAAGGGGAAGGTATCACAGCCTTCTGTGTTTTCTACTTTGCACTTACTATTTCACTTTAGTAAAATGACTGTACAGTAATTTGTATATAAAATGTATGATTAAAACTTATTTTGAAAGTACACAGCAGGCTCTGGCCTCACTTTGTGTAGCTGTCCTGCGTCCAGAACACAAGACTCACAGCCAGATGTGAGACAGCAGTTTATTGTGCACGTCACACAGCATCAGTGGGGTTGGGATGGCAGAGGCTGCACTCAGCGCCACCCTGTACAGTAATACTTGGCCGCTGACTACAGCACTGCTCCCAGAGCCTACACAGGGATCACGCGTAGTTATGCACAAGACTCACATGAAAAATAAAGCCTAAGGGCCTGTGTTTCAATGAGGAAGAAACATTTCCAACACAATTCTGGTAGTTTTCAGAGGTCTAGTTGAAAAATAATCTTGGTGTATAAAAAGCCTGTCTACAGAGTTCAAACCTCAGAATATAGAGCTTGCCTCACTTGGAATGTGGCCACACTGACTGTATCCCAGTTTGCCTGGTGGCTTTACTGAACTGGGCACTGCCCAGCCAGCCACAAACTTACTTAGACTCGTCTTTTCCCAGACTCCTGTGTCTAACTAAGAATAGAATGAACTCATGCCACAAGGAGGCTAAAGATGACACTAAAAGTTGTAGGAATCAGATGACCCTCTGCTGAGGTGTGCAAGTCCAGCCACAGCATGAGGTCATCAGGTCAGTTAAACAGAACAGTTTCCAAATGGTCTCCTTTGGTAGTGAAAGGAAGGAAAATTTTGTGAGCAGGAATGTGAGAAAGAATGATGGGGTTTGAGACTTTCCAAGGAGGGCGGGGCTGTAGCCAAAGCTACCTGGTAGCAGCTTGCTTTTGCTGAAGGTCAGAGACATCAAACAGGAGAAGAGGCCTTTGGGCCGAGTCAATCAGAACTCTGTCTTCATTGGCAACTGTCAGGATTCATAGTTTGAGGACTTCTTACTGGCAAAAGGGGAGGGTGTCTTAGAATCTGGGTATTTATTTGGATTTACAGTCATTGGCAAAAATGCAGTCCTCTGAAGGCCAAAGCACTACCTCTCCCAGTTACTGCAGACTGGAGAAGGGCCTCACTTGGGGAGCCGGGATTCACATTGTGGATACTGTCTGCTAAAGTGAGCACCATGAGACCGTCCGTCCTAGCTTCAGTTTTTCCAGGGCAGCTGAAATCTCCAGTAGCTCCTGGGAGCCAATGAGACTGTGGTACTCCGGGGGACGTTCAGGCAAGTGTTCGCTGCCGGGGCTTGATCCGTGGATACAACTGGGAAAGAACAGATAAGGGTTAGGGTCGAAAGATGACTGAGAGGGGAATTGGCCTACAGGTTTCTCTCCTGTCACCTCAGCATTCTCCCCAAAATGTGCTTGTTCAGCCGGGCGCTGGTGGCGCGCGCCTTTAATCCTAGCCCTCGGGAGGCAGAGGCAGGCGGATCTCTGTGAGTTCGATACCAGCCTGGTCTACAAGAGCTAGTTCCAGGACAGGCTCCAAAGCCACAGAGAAACCCTGTCTCGAAAAAACAAAAACAAAAAAGAAAAAAAAGAAAAAAAAATGTGCTTGTTCAGAGCTAACCTCAGCTGTCGTCGTCCCCCACCCACCCTTTTTCCCCCCGAGACGGGATTTCTCTCTAGCTTTGGAGCCTGTCCTGGAACTAGCTCTTACAGACTAGGCTGGCCTCGAACTCACAGAGATTGCCTGCCTCCTGAATGCTGGGATTAAAGGTATGCGCCACCACTGCCTGGCTCTGTCCCTTTTTATTACCCCTGAAAACCTGTACTTTCTTTTTTTTTTTTTTTTTTTTTAAATTTATTTATTATGTATACAATATTCTGTCTGTATGTATGCCTGCAGGCCAGAAGAGGACACCAGACCTCATTACAGATGGTTGTGAGCCACCATGTGGTTGCTGGGAATTGAACTCAGGACCTTTGGAAGAGCAGGTGATGCTCTTAACCGCTGAGCCATCTCTCCAGCCCCCGAAAACCTGTACTTTCTGCGAGGCTCCTGACAATGTGAGCTCCTCGGGTAAAGCACCTGTACTTGGGTCATGCCTTGGCATCTCGGAAGGTTTGCCAAGTGAACAAGAAGCATCTGCCAGGCTTACCACAGCACTTGAGAGAGCACAGGCAACCTTTCTGTTAAAGAACAGACTGACACTGTTATGAGTGCAGTCTAGCTGACAACCCACACCGCTCCACTTTACAGGCTTTTGAGCAATCAGGTCTCTATCCCAGGCTGGCACTTAACTCAGCCTTCCAATGCTAGGATTACAGACATTGTGGATTTAGCTCAGTGGTAGAGTGCTTGCTCGGGCCCTGGGTTCAGTTGTCAGGAGAGAGAAGGAGTTACAAAACCAAAACAACAAAAAATTCAAAAACAACCAAACACTGAGATTACATTATAGTGTGCCACTATACCCGGCTCTGAAGAACTCCAGATCATGGAGGACGATGTGGGGTGGGGTGACTTAGTACTTGCAAAAATTTACCATGAGCAAAGCAGAGTGAGGTGACCTTGATGGTCTCTAACATCCACATGCTCTCCCATGGGGAAAGCCAGACTCTAGGGACTAAGGGGCTTGTCCGTATAGAGAGCAGGCTGCTAGGGCTTACTGAATATTGTTTTGTTCTATCCTGATGTCGGCACAACTGAAGTCATCTAAATGTCTCTGTGACTTGTACAATTACGAGGCCAGCTGATTTCCAGTGTCTAAGCTTTGAGTATGCCGAGTGCTTACTTACCCCCAGCAAATTTTTGGGCACGTAGCCCTCCCGGTCCCCAAGACGAGCCCACCACCATTCAGTCTCATTTTCATCTTTGCGCCTCAGGATGGTGATGGCATCCCCTTCATGGAAGGACAGCTCATCGCTGTTCTGGGCCTCGTAGTCCCACAAAGCATACACAGTGCCTTTGTTCATCACTCCCAGCTTCTCCTGTACCCCTGAACCAAAAAGAGATAAATTTTAGCAGAGAGGCCAGCAGAGGTAGGTAAAGGTGAAACAAAACTTACGTCAAGTCATCAGGTAGGGAGCTGTGACTGCATTTAGTACCAACAAACCAGCTGCACATGGTGGTTTGCACCTTGGTTACTGTAAGCATAACATCACCCAGGGTCTACTTCAGGCCTATGCCATCATTGCTGAGAAACCTTCTCTTAGCAGCAGCCTCTTCCTCACATGGGCTGGGTTTCCCAGGGCCCTTGTTCCTGCCCAGCTTCATTAATGCCCAGCACTTTGTTGCCTGCCTTTGTTGTGGGAGTTCAGTACCCACTGTAGTTTGGCTGTTATTGCTTGTATCACCAAGTCAAACAGTAACTTCCCAGGGCTGTATGGAACCAATGGCTTGTGACTGCTTAGCAGAGGACATGGTTGAGCTCCTGGATTCCTGACCCTGGCTACAGCAACCTAGTTGGGACACGCCCTTCACTTGCCAGACACTTGAGGTGTGTAGATGCATCCCCCCCCAAAAAAAAAGATTTTCTCTGCGTAGCCCTGGTTGTCCTGGAACTCACTCTGTAGTCCAGGCTGGCCTCGAACTCAGAGATCATCCTGCCTCTGCCTCCTGAGTGCTGGAATTAAAGACCTGCACCACCACCATACCTACTTCCTCTGAATCCAGGGCATGCTTACTCAAATCCGTCTAATATGATTTTTGTTTAAGGCAGAGTCTTACTATGTAGGCCAGGCTGTCCTGCAACTTGTTGTCTTCCTAAAGCTTTCCAAGTGGAAGATTTAGGTTTGTACCACCCAGATACAAATGGGATTTTCAGATGTTTAGGGCGAGTGTAAAGGTGACCACTTAAGCATGACCTGCTCACTGAGCCAGACTTTAGGCCAGCATATGGGATGCAGTGCCAATTAGCAGGGGAAGCAACTGAGGCACATGAGCTTCCCTACGTACCGTACAGAAACTGAGAACACTGGATGTATCCCTCTTCCATCTCTTCACACTTATCTGCAGCAGTCTCAATGTCACTGATGGTAGAAGCAAAGATAGCGGCTCCACTTTCCACCAGTTGCTTGCAGAGGTGGACACTGTTGCAAGAGGCAGCACAATGCAGCGGTGTCCTAGAACCAGAGGGGGAAATGTAGAGTCTGGCACCACCCAGGGCTATTTGGCCCCTGTGTGACACAAACCTCCAAGAATTTTGATGAAGGTACCATACCTTTGTGCGAAGCAGGTTTATAAGTGTTTTGTTAATTTTATGCGTATGGGTGTTCTGCCTGCATGTATGTGTATGCATCATGTGCATGCAGAGGCCAGATGAGAGTGTCAGTTGATCTGGGACTGGAGCTAGAGTTGTCCTGTAGGTGCTAAGAAGAAAACCTGGGTCTTTTGGAAGAGCATCCAAGGCTCTTTAACCACTGAAGCATCTCTGGAGTCCCAAGTTTCCACTTGTTTTTTTTTTGTTTTGTTTTGTTTTGTTTTGTTTTGTTTGTTTCTTGAGACAGGGTTTCTCTATGTAGAACCTCTTGAAACTTGCTTTGTAGACCAGGTTGGCCTTCAACTCAGATCCACCTGCCTCCGCCTCCCAAGTGCTGGGATTAAACTGTGCGTCAACACCTCCTGACTCAACTTTTTAAAATGTGTGTCATTTCTTTTTGTAAGCTAGGGGAAAGTGAGTCTCTGCGCCCTTCCACTCCCCACCCCCCAGGGTTCTCACCATCCATCACTGTCAGCAGCATTCACATTGACACCAAAGTCCAGCAGAAACTTCACAATGTGATGGTGGCCGGCACAGACAGCATTGTGCAGGGGCGTGATCCCTTCGTCATTGGGTTTGCTAGGGTCTTCCACCTAGGACACAGAGCAAGTGAAAGCCAGCCCTTCAAAATTCCAGCAGCATATATGGGAGTATGGCTCACCTCGTAGATGATCCTCTGCACTAGATCAAACTCTCCTTCCAGGGAAGCATCTAGAAGCAGCGCTAGGGGGTTGAAGCGCACTCTCAGCCCATGCCCAGTTCGTTCAGAGTTAGGCTTCTTCAGGTTGGTCCGTTTGCTCTGTGTAGGCAACAAGTGTTTCAGTGTCAGGTGACCTACCCAAGGCGAGGACCAATCCGAGACTTTGCTGTGGGAAGGGGTGCCAGGAACTAAGGCAGCAGCTCTCCAGGAGCAACCCTGGCGCCTGCCCTACAAGGGCCTGGCCATCTGTAGAGTAGATGGCCAGGGAGGCTGCCAGCTACTCCTAGGAAGGTGAGAGGGAAGGAGTGATAGCTGTACTGCCGAGCCACAAGTCTGTCCCTAGGGAGTCAGCTCATCCCACTGACCCCGTATCAGAGATTCCATTAAGAAACCCTGTCTTGAAAAACCAAAAACGCAAACCTTGTGTGGATTCCCTGACATGATCCCAAACCCTTTCTGCTATGTCAATACTGACCTCCACAGGGAGGCTCACTGCTTCTCTCCCTGTCTGTCATTCAGATGTCAGTGCCAACAAGCTTACCAGGGCATCATGTGCCATGCTTTGAACTGTCTGGTCTGTGATGATCTGACTATCCTGTCCCCACATCTAATTCTGCATGCAAGGGCATGCATGGCTTTGGTTTAGCAGGGATACCCACCGCAGGTGTTGCCGAGGGATGGATGACAGGGGAAAGGGGTGCTGGAGGGACTTGTTCCTCCTCCAAAGGAGCCTCAGGCACAGGACTTGGGATCTGTTCTGTGGAGGGCACTGTAGCCACGTTGTTGTTATTGTCCTCAGCAGGCTCAGCAGTTTGATGAGTCGTTTGGGGACAAATGAGTTCCTCTGGCTCAGGGGAAGGTAACTCATTATCGTTGGCATCTGAGGATGGGGCAAGCTCTTCGGGAAGTGGGGCTGTGGGCCGGGGAGGGAGAGACTCATCCAGGTTGCCATTGGCATTAGTATTTCCATTGTCCACATCAGCTAAGGTGCCCACAAAGTCCTGTGAAGGGCTGGGCTGGTAGAAAGGGGTACCCTCCATGCCACCAGCCAGGGTATTGAAGCGTTGATACAGCAATTTCTGGATGTTGGGCCCTCCAGGGCCCTCCGGCTCTGTGATAGAGCTACGCTTCTTCAGGGGTCGGGGTGCATTGGCCAACTTCCTGCGGAGAGCCTCCAAGTCCGCATCACTCTGATAACGAAGTGGTGAGTGCACAATGGGTGTCAGTTTGGTGGGACTGAGTGGCCGTGGCAGGCTTTCCACCGTGCTGCCTTCTCCAGGTACAGGGGGCCCCTCCTGTTCTGGCTCTTTCTCAGCACATTCTGAAGGAGGTTGAGGCTGTGTTGTGCCTGGGCCCAGTGACCCATGAAGAAACGGCAAGGGTGATGGCGATGCTGACCCTGACGGCAGGACAGGCTTACCATATACTGGAGGACAAAGGACAGAACAATTTCATGCTGGCTACTACGGCAGGATCTTTTCCCTGGCCCTCACTGATGACATAAGCTGCTATCGCTGGTGGGTTCTGATTTTTGAATCCTCAGCAAACATTTTCCAAGACCGTCCAGTCACTCCCTTTAAAATGAGTTTTATATATGGTTCCAAGACTGGGCTTTTTCAAAACAAAAAATTGTTGACCTGAGTTTCCCCACTCCAACAAAAGTCTGCTTAGTTTTCTGACCAAGGAAAAATGCCAACTCCACCAAATCTGCATCTGAGCCTGGGGCTGACTCAGGCAACATGAAGATACTTACCTCTTTGTAGCAGGACGCATCTGACCTGTGGTTCAAATACTTCTCCCATGGCCAGAACTATGCCCACAGATCACACTACTTGGAAGGTCCTTAGGAGGGGATGGCTAAAGACACCCAGGGATCAAACTACAAGTTTGGATGCTGCAGCACTGACCTGGCCCATAAAACCTTCCAGCTAGGATGGGAAACTCTTCGACCTCCATGAGGTTGTAGAGCTGTGCTGTCTCTTCTCATTTGCCTTTCTAGAAGGTCTCTGTTCAATCACCCACTCCAGACTGTCCCTCATGGAAGATTCTCACACTGCCCATACCCAGGATGCTGACTTAGTAATGGCCAGCAGGTTCACCCCGTAACCACTGGATAACTAATGGCACAAGTTATCCTGAAGCAGGAGAAAAATGAAATTCCACAAGTCTTACCTTCCGGATTTACTACTGAGTGATATGCAGATATCCAGGCAGGAAGTCAGAGTGTGACTGTCTGCAAAATTACTCTGCATTTTGTCTCTTATTTTCATCCCAGACTGATACCCTATACTTTTGTAAGAATTGTTTTATCGCAAGTAGCATGCAAGGACACGGATCTTAATTAAGGGATAACTATCATTTCAGAGAAAGTATTCAGCCAGCATACCTGCTTTAACTGACTTATTTAAGGTGCCATGCACTGGTGGCTGGTAATTCTTAGGTGGTGTGGCTTGCTGGAGGTACATGGAGTATATGGAACTTGAATTTACTGTCTGAGGTCCCTTCCTGGGAGACTGTGGCCTTGACCCTTTATCAGCCAGAAAAGGCCTAATGGCCACTGTCAGTGGAAGCTCAGGTTTTCCGTCTCCAGTTGGAAAGGCAGGTGGCCCTGCTGGAGGATATGTGGGACTTGGTGGCACTGAGATCCTCTGCTGAATCTGCTGCGAGGAGCCAGGCTGGGGAGCGTTGCCTGCAGGGGGCAGTGGGGCAGGTTTCTGTCGACTTGGTGGGCCTGCACCAGGTCTGGGCAAGCTGCCTTCTTTCCTCCTCTCCAGGGAGCTTGTTGATCCTGGGCCCAAGGGTGCAGGACTTGGATATGTCCCATAACTTGGGGGCAGTGGCTTGCCTACACCAGGGATGGGAGGTGGCCCTTTGCCAATCTCGATGCCCTAAATTTATAAGGAGAAAACACCAAGTTACTCTTTGGAAGGTTAAACATATTTCTATCCATTTACAACAGCACACAGTAGGGTTTATAAGTCTTCAGGACGTAAGACACACCACTAGGCTCGCCACTCTGCACTTGAGTATGCTCAGGCCCCTCAGGGCCAGGGCTGTTTAGGACTCCACGCGTAAGGTGGACAGTAACAGAGCTGCCTTGTCTTCATGCTATCTCACACCCTTGAGCTGAAGATCAGCATGGCAGGGAAACTCGCTGAGACCTACCAGCTTTTCTGTAGCTCCCAGTGCTGACAAAGGCAAAGGCTGGCTGGAGATGGCGCCTTGCTTTAGGGCCCCCTCCATGCCCGAGTCCTTCCAGTCTCCACCAGTCATCTGAGTTGGCTTCACGGAAGCAGAATTCTGCTTTAATGTCGGCCAATTTCCATCGTTAGCTTGAGAAGAGCATAGGATAAGGAAAAAGACAATGTTGGAATTAGTTGAGCCAGAAACAAATACACCACTGGGACTCCATTACCTACGTTGTCAACCAACACCACAGACCTCTGCATAAGCCCAAGGAGGGACCTGGGTTATCATCTGGCCACTGTGACCAGCACTCACCAACACTGCAGCAAGGGCTGCATCACACTGGAACAGGTTAAGTCCCACATCCCAGCACAGAACACAGCAGCACCTACCCATCAGGCATTACTTACATACACAATCACATACAGCAGTAGGAAAAGATTTATCATTTAACTTCATAATAGATTTGATTTGTATGATTTCCATTATTAGAATAAAATTTCTCCTTTTATGTGAGCAATTCTTTCCTTCTAAAACAATCTGTGGCCACAAGAGGCCAGTCCAAGTTATTTCTGATTGGGTAGCAGCAGGAGCAGCAGCTAACATTTGTTGTAATGATTAGGAAGCCAGTCATCAACCCCAAGTTTCCAGGAAATTCAGAAAAGATGTTTATTACAGAACATTTTCCAAACTGAAAAGAGGTGCACATAAGGGGACTGAAACTGCAGGTCAACTGTGTACCCTTACTTAGGCCTCTGCTGCTCTTTGACAGGCACAGGTGTGGGCCGCTTTGGCTGCCTGCTTCCAATCCCACAGCAGCTAGGCATGTGCAGGAATCAGCCAGGGATGAGGGATAACAGAGCAGCAAGAAGGCATCTGTCACAACTGCTTCAAGTCCTAAGTGGGAGTGGCTCCAGAATGTTCTGCAGGACCTGCATGCTCTGGCTGGTTCGCGCCCTTCAGTGACTACAGTGCTAAGTCGCAGGGCTTCAAGACAGTGCTAGCCCAGCATGGGAGAGGGTGAGACACTTCAGAGCCTTTGCTCAAGTCTGTCAGCCTCTTCCTGACAAGTGTGTGAGCTTTCACTCCCTTTTGGTTGGATGACGGAGTAGGGCTGTACAAAACTCACTAGAAGCACCTGGGTGAAAACTCAGCTTACTGGAAAAGCAAGGCCAACTGGAGGCCCATGGTGTGAGTAGGTGGGCTGAGATGGGATTTTCTGTTCTCGGGGTCATGGGAATATACATGGCTGCCCAGTAGCCTCAGACACCCCACAGCAATGGGGAGTTTTATTGGAAGCAGTCATGAGAGAGGACCAAGAAACAATTTTTTTCTTCAGATATCACAGGTAGCCACTTAACATTTTGTATTGCAAAGAAAAGGACCAAAAAAAAAAAAAGAGAGAGAGAGAGAGAGAGAGAGAGAAACAAGTCTCAGAAGTAACTCAGAAAATCCCCTTCACTCTTTCTCTGAGACAGCGTTTCAGTATGTAGCCCAGCCCAGCCTAGAACTTTCAGTCCTTCTGCCTCAGCCTCCTAGTGTGTGCCACTATGCCCAGCAGTCCACACACATCCACAACATAACCCTTCCTGTGCGAGCATCCGTTACTTGGTGTCTAACCCTGTCTGCTGATGACTCTGTGTGGGCCCTTCCCTCAAATCCACAACTGGATTAGAAGGGGCAGGTGTTAGCACAGTATTGCTTTCAAGTGCAAGGGTGATTAGCAGTCCTCTGTCAGTTTGGAAAAACAAATTATGATTGATTCAGTCTGTGTTGTAGATCAAAAGTGCCCCAATAAGGCTATCAGATGACATACAGTTTACAAGTAGGCTTGCAGAGTGCCGCGATGAGCTGCCATCAGGCCCGACGTCCAGGTCTGATACTGTCCACGTGCTGATTACTCTACATCTACTGTAACCATCTGTGTAACAGAACCAGGATAGCCAACCAGGGATCAGAGTCCCCCTAGGGAGAATTCCTCATCCTAGCTCCACGGCTGAGATCCTGGTCCCAGCTTGGGTTCACAATGGAAACCTGAAAAGCTGTTTTCAGCTACAGTGGAAGGAATGAGGTTAAAGGCATCTTCTGGCAACCGTATGAGGCTACACAGCACTTAAGTAGGGAGTGGAAACAGGTGACATTCTCAGCTTGGAACTTTTAACTACCAAGTCAGCGAAGGAGGACATAGCTCATCTGTCAGTGAAACATTTCACACACACCATGGATAAGGGACTCACACAACTGCCTACCAATGAATACCAGTGAGGGGTCAAGCCGAATACAGACTGCTAAGACCTGGTCATAAAAAGGTCTGAGTGGGGTTGTGGCCCATGAGGGTCAGGGAAGCCCCACTGGCTATAGTCAGAAGGAGCCAGAATGACAGATATAGCCAAGCAACAGAGAGCAAAAATACCTGGTGTGGTGGTACGTGACTTTATCCCAGCAAAGGAGAGGCAGGAGGAGCTCTGTGAGGTCAAGGCCAGCCTGGTCTAAAGAGTTCTAGGCTAGTCAAGGTCACACAGAGAGACCCTGTCTCAAACATAATCACCCCTCCCCACCAAAGGCAAGCAAGCAGCACAGAAGACCAGCACAAACTGGTTACTAATCCCAGGGGTGGGGGGAAGACTCAAAATACGGGCTTTACATCAGGAGAACAACATCTTCACAAATTTAGTATGCCACAACACAAGTTCTCGAGTCTGTGTATACAGGCCAACCCTAGTCATAAAGTCTTACTGTATGGAAACTGTGGGTTTTTTTTTTTTTTTGTTTTGTTTTGTTTTTTAAGACAGGGTCTCCTTGTGTAGCCGAGGCTGGCCTTGAACTTGCAGCCGTCTTCTTACCTCTGCCTCCTGAGTACTGGGATCACAGGTACATGTCACCACACATGTTTTTAAACCAGTAGGTTTAAAAACAATCATACTCTCTGCATAAAAGCTCTATGCCTGGCTGGAACACCATGCAATGAGTACTCAGAGCATAGTGCTGGAGGCCTGAATCATCACACTGTATAACTGCAGAGACCAAAGAAAGGGTTATGGTTTTTTTCCTTTTCCTCTCCTGGACCTGACCTCTGGTGCTGTATATCCAACCCATGGCTTTGCAGCCACACCCATAACCCAACCCAAGTTTGTGGGTTTTCTGACTGATGAAGATAGAACAGCTATAGCACTGTCTGCAGGAAGGCAGCTCTTACCTAGACGCAGACTCCTGAGTCAAAGCTCTTAGGGATAAAGAAGCCTGTGCTATATGCACCTTGTAAATTTCATTTGTGGTTTGAAAAGCACAGTCAAGACCTTCAGATCAGTAAAGACAATTAGTTCTTGTTTTAGGGTCACTGTTACTGTAGAGACCAGGAACTTGAGATGGGGCAGAGTCTGTGTTAAATACAAAGGTAGGGGCTGGTACCACCTCCACACCACTCTCTCCATGTACTCCCCAGAGGAGAGGACTGGGGTGACCTACCAGATTTGGATCTTCCATGGGCGGCACTTGAGGCAATGGTGAGAGACTGGGGCTTTACGGGGTCCCCTGGGAGAGGAAATCCCCCAGCACTGGGAACCTGGATGTAAGGACCCACAGCAGCGACCCGGCCAGATGTACTCAGGGGTGACTGTGGTGATGATGTGCCATTCACACGGCTCAGCTGCAATGAGGATGAAGTCAGAGTCAAGATTCTCTGAAATACCAAGTTCAGTGAGAGACTGCCAGGCTGGGAAAGGGAAAAATCACTCAGCTTATAACCTGGGAGTCCCTTGCACTGAAAGACAAGCACGTAGAAGGGGAGAACTTGATTCATACTAAACACCTACCTACTGGTGAGCTACGAAAACAAAGAGTTGGCATGGTGACAGCCCAACCTCCAACAACCCATGAGCTGCCCCCTCTCACTCAGGGAGGGCTATCCCCCTGTTGTGTGGACAGAGGTACTGGTCAAAGCCTGCTTGCTCTCTGAGTATGGCTTCAGATCCTTCTCTGTTACTTACTCACTATACTCTCAAGCCAGTAGCTTGGGTTTCGTTGAGCATCTGTGTCTATATGTGTAGTTGGGATGAGAGTTATCATAAGAATGCAAGGCGAGGTGCTCCATTGACCTCCAGTCCTGACAGGGACCCCGCATTTCTGAGAGCAGCTCTGCTTTTATAAGAAAGAACAACCAGGTAGAAGACACTGGCCAAGATCAAAAGTGTGTACAACAGGATTCTAACTAGATAATCCTGGGCTCCTTATGGCTCCTTGCTAAGAAGGTTTTAAATGGGGAAACCAAGGATTTCTAAAACTGTCCGCATGATTCTGCATGCTGGGAAAGGCTCAAGACCTTCCCAAATGCTCGGAAGTACCTAGATCTTCAGGAGAACCACAACTCTGCAAAAGCATAAGTTCTTCAAGATCCTTGAAACAGCATAACATATCTAGCTATTTGTGTGTGTACATGTGCAGAGATTAGGGACAACTCGTTATAGGAGTTGGTTCTTCCATTCTACTGTGCCATGTGGGTCCTGGGCTTGGTAAGAAGTGTGTTTGTTGTCTAACCACCTCATCAGGCCTGTAATGGGTGGCTCTTGGCTAAGCCATGGCACCCAGATAGGTGCTCAAACAGTAGTCTAGGTATTGCCAAGAGACCTTTTTTTTAAAAGATGAGATTAAAATTTAGTGGACTCTAAGTAAAACAGATGGGTAGGTCTCACGTAACCAGTGCATGGCCTTGATAAAAACTAGGTCACCCAGAAAGAGGGGACTAGAGAAGCCAGCCTTTACGTAAGCTCCTGAGTCTCCGTGCTGCAGCTTTCAGACTTGTTTGCACATAAGCCATACTGGAGAGCTGCTTTAGCAGCTAAGAACACTGGCTGCTCTTCTAGTGTACCCTCGTGGCAGCTAATAACTTTAGCTCCAGTTCCAGAGGCTCCAACACTCTCTTCTAGCCTTTGTGGGCACTGTGTGCATGTGGTGTACAGATACACATGCAGGTGCACACACTAAAATCTAAAATAGAGAAAACCATATAGACCAATTCCTGAATATCTTTCTTTTCCTCTCTCCCCCTCTTCCTCCTCTCTCTGCAGAACTTTCTTCGCTACTCTATATAAATAAGCCCACATAATCTTGTCTCTCATGGCCTCTGTGTTGTTAATCTTGATGAGAAAAACATCATCTGAAATGTCTCAAATTACTGACCTTTAAACTCAGGTTGAGAAACAGGGTAGCTCTCTGAGAAACAGACTGCTGAAGTCCAGTTGCCATCCTCTATCATCCTTCAATTCCACCTCAGCTGGGCAAAGCCTATGACATGCATCCCTGCCTCCTCAGAGCATCATTCAGAGTGACTGAGGCTGATAAGAGGACACCTCTGTCACCAAACCGTCTAAGCATGTGCTGGAAACCCAGGCCAGAGAAGACATCAGCCTAAGGTGCTGATGGTGTAAGGGGTTGGATGTGGCATCCAGTCAGACACAGGGTGTAGCTGGTGCCACTCCCGTACTGAGAGGCAGCAGAGTGGTGAAGGGCAGGCAGACTCTGGACCACGGTACAGCATTAGATGTTAAAGGAATGAGAGTGATCTCAGGCAAGGTACAGACCGATTAACAAAATCACCACAATCCCATTTCTACCGGAAATCCTACACTTTTCTCTATCTAGAGCCATTAGCAATCATCGGCTCTGGTGAATATTCCTAAACTATTGCAGTTTTTGTTCAGAGTATTTTCTATCTGTGAAATTTAGAATAGCAAATATTTTTGACACTATAACTCTGTAGCATTTTATTCACGATTTTAGTTGTTGACACACACGCTCCCTATGCAGGCCAGGCTAGCCCCTAATTTACAGATCTCCTGCCTCCACCTCCTAAGTATTGGATTCAGTGTATACTAGCAGACCCACAACAACTGGCAGCTTAGATGAAATGCTATTAGTAGTTTCGTTCACAGCCAGCCACTCTTCCACATGCCTGGATTTTCTTGCCATAAAGGCGTTCACGCAGCTCGCTGATCCGCTTATCCATCATGGCCACTTCCATGTTGCGCTTGTTCAAGAGCTCCTTCTGCTGCTGGAGCTTGGAATTCTGTTCCTGGTTAAGTTGGTTACGAATCTGCAAATTAAAGAATACAACTTAACAGTTGCATGAATTACATCTTATCATGTTTCTAGTAGGCAGGGTCCTACATGGGCTCCACACATGAATCGAGAAGCATCATGTCTTTTCAGGGCCAGTCTGCTCTGGCCACAACACGATGATTATTTATTCAGTTTAGACCCCATGAATCTAAGTGACAGACACTTAAAGTGTAATCTCCACAAAGTGGACTAAAGCATTCTAAAAAGCAGTTAGTTAAGAGCTCACAGTAGCTGTGTGTGGTGGCACACATCTTTAACCCCAGCACTCAGGAGGCAAAGGTAGGCACATCTCTGAGTTCCAGGTGAGTAAGAGCTACACAGTGAGATAGTCTCCAAATTACAAAAAAAAAAAAAAAAAAAAAAAAAAAGTCTGTCAATTCTAGAGTTTTGGAAGTTGTTTATAAATGCACTTCCTATTTATTTAGGTAATATTATATCCTTTTGAATGTTAAAGTTAAAACTTTCCTTTATATTTAAACAGAAAAAGGGGAGGTGATGTGGGAGTCCCCTCTGTGTGTTTGTTGCTTGTATTGGTTAATGAATAAAGAAACTGCCTTGACCCAATAGGCCAGAACTTAGGTAGGTGGAGAAGACAGAACTAAATTCTGGGAGGAAGAAAGCAGAGTCAGAGAGACGTCATGGATCCACTGGAGACAGACGCTGGGAATTTTACCTAGTAAGCCACTGCCACGCGGCAAATACACAGATTAATAGAAATGGGTTAAATTAAGATGTAAGAATTAGCCAATAAGAAACTAGAGCTAATGGGCAAAGCAGTGATTTAATTAATAGTTTCTGTGTGGTTATTTCAGGGCTAAGCTAGCCGGGGTGTCCAGGACAAACAAGCAGGACCTCCTGCAACCAAAAAAAAAAAAAAAAGAGCTTCTAGCAGACAAATCATTTGCCTTTCAAAAACTTATAAACAGATCTGTGAACCATGCAAATGCAATAAAATCGAAGAACCAAGTTAAACTAATAATGAACATACTGGGAAAGGTAGCTCATGCCTACAATCCTAACACTTGGGAGGAGGAAGCAGGAAGATCTGGGACTTCAGGCTAGCCTTGGCTATATGCATACCAAGTTCAGGGCCCACTTGGGGCATATAAAACCCAGCCTCAATAGGAAAAAAACCCTTACTGTCTAACCATTTTTGGATATACATTTAAAAGTCTCCTTTGGGTTGATTTTGTTATATAAGACCACTCACAAAAAAATGACTATAATACTTCTCTCTCTTACATTGCTGTCTGCCAAACACCAGATCCTGGATGTTAGGGTGCATCTCAGTGTCAGGTCTTCACTGTCGGGTGTGCTTATGCAGATCATGAAAGTTCTATTTGTAAATGCAGAAGTGAATTGTGGACGTGATTGCCAGGCCATTTCTATAATGGCCCTACGTTACAAATACATAGTAACTAATTCCAAAATTCATGGTTTTATATATATATATATATATATATATATATATATATATATATATATAGAGAGAGAGAGAGAGAGAGAGAGAGAGAGAGATACACACCACACATATCTATATTTCAGTAGACTCTTTAATAGGATCATAGAATATTATGAAATGTTAAGATGTGTTCCATTTGTTTATGCCATGGAATATATGTTTAATGATGCAAAGATGTGTTGCATTCTTTTCTACTGCATTTGTTTAACTCTATTAAGTTGTGTTACTTTGCCTTCCTAAAACACTTGATTGGTCTAATAAAGAGCTGAATGGCCAATAGCAAGGAAGGAGAAAGGATAGACAGGGCTGGCAGGCAGAGAGAATACATGGAAGAGGAGGAGCGAGAAAAGGAGGAGAGGAGGACACCAGGGGCCAGCCACCCAGCAATGCAGCCAGCCACAGAGAAAGAAGGAAAGAGAGATATAGAATAAAGAGGAAAAAGATAGATGAGATAATTTGTTAGCAAGGCTGGCTACAAACAAGCCAAGCTAAGACCAGTCATGAAAAAGTAAGAATAGCAGGGCGGTGGTGGCGCACGCCTTTAATCCCAGCACTTGGGAGGCAGAGGCAGGCGGATCTCTGTGAGTTCGAGATCAACCTGGTCTACAAGAGCTAGTTCCAGGACTGTCTCGAAAAACCAAAAAAAAAAAAAAAAGAAAAAGTAAGAATAAGTCTCAGTGTGGAAGCTGGGTGGTGGGCCCCGCAAAGAGTAAAAACACCAACTACATTAGAATAAGAGGACAACAAGAAACTAACAGTTTATATGACAACCTCAGACCTCTTGACATGTATTTTTTGTTTCTTGTTGGCCTGTTCTGACTTAGTTTAGCTGTTCCGATCAGCAGCTGTGGATGTTATAGAAGAGAGTTGCTCGAAACGACAATCTGTTATTTCTGCTTTAGAGAATACTCAATTCTAAGTTCTGATTTCTGGCAGAGCAAGCTCCCCACAACCTAGCAGTGATCTAGAAGCAGAAGACTCTATGCCTTTTAATATTAATGTGTTTTCTCAATAACAAGACCCCACCCCATTTGTTTTCCTACAAGGTGTTTTGGTAAACAGAATTTATGGGCAGGATGTTTGTCCTTTATTTTAATAAAGTGGAATTATTTCTAAAGTAAAAAATATATTTATGTTAAAAGGTCAAATTTTTAGCCAGGTGTGGTGGTGCAGGCCTTTAGTTCTAGCACTAGACGAAGAAGCAAGAGGATCTTTGAGTTCGAGGCCAGCCTGACTACAGAGGGAGTTTCAGGACAACCAGGGCTACACAGAAAAACCCATCTCAAAAAACAAAAACCCCCAAAACAAAACAAAACAAAAAATCAAATTCTCATTTCCAGAGAGATGAAAGAAAGAAAAGGGAATGGAAGGGAGAAAAGAAAATGCTGCTCTGAGTCTGGATGTGTTTGCATAGATGGCCTGCCACCTGCGGACAGAAATAGCACGGGGAAACCGTACACAAGCAGCTTGTGAGTTTTAGTGCTGGAGACTAAACCCAGGCAAGAACTCTACCACTGACCATCATCCCCAGTTCTTTTTTCTTTTATTTTTTTGAGATAGGATCTTGCTATGGACACAGGTTGGTCCTGAGTGCTTATGGAACAAAGACAGGATATACATCTTCAACTGTTCATCTCTTCACAGCACATGCAGGACCAGGGCCAACAGCACACTATGAGGTCAAGCCTGGAGTCCTAGGGAGGCAGTCCTCGCAGCAGCTCTCAGAATCCAGGAGGCAAACCCCAGACCATTGAATGAGGAACTTTAACTATGGAAGTGAAAGCAAGGTTACAAAGATAGCCCTAAATTCAAAGTACTGCACTCACTTCACTGCGCTATAACTGATATATATTTTATTATTATTTGTTTATTTATATGTCTATCTGTGCAAGTTTATGCCATGTTTGTGTGGGTTCCTGCTGAAGCCAAAAGAGGGAGTGTTGGATCCCTGGAGCTGGAACTATAGGCTATTGTGAGTCACCTGACCTGGGTACTGGGAATCAAACTCTGCTCTTCTGGAAGAGCAGCAAGTGCTCCTAACTACCGAGCCATTTCACCATCCTCTATAACTAATATTTTTTTAAAAACGAAATAGGTGAGACTAGACACCATTAGGATATATCCCTTGTAGAAGACTAGGCAGTTATCTTGGTAATACACTCTTCATGAGGCTGTAACACTAGCACACATATCTGCATACTCACACATTCCTATTTGTGTACGTAAACAAGACAGGAGACAAACATACTAAAAAGCTAACTGCAGACCAAAAAGCTATCTCACCAAAATAGTTTTACAACATATCTTACCAAAAACATCCTTTCAAAATCGACACACTTAGTGGTTGCTTAAAAATGTAAAAGAATGGTAAGGTGGGCTGGAGACATGGTGCAGAGGTTAAGAGCATTGGCTGCTCTTCCAGAGGTCCTGAGTTCAAGTCCCAGCAACCACACAGTGGCTCACAACCATCTATAAGATCTTATGCCCTCTTCTGGCCCACAAGTGCACATGCAGGCAGAACACTGTATATATAATAAAATCTTAAAAAAAAAAAAAGAATGATAAGGTAAAGAGGGTAATATCAACAGTCGCTCAGTGATGGAGGAAGGTCATTGGTTAAATAATAAAGAAACTGCTTGGCCCTCATAGGTTAGAACATAGGTGGGTGGAGTAAACAGAACAGAATGCTGGGAGGAAGAGGAAGTGAGCTCAGATGCAGGGCAGCTCCTCTCAGAGCCAGATGCCATGCTCCCCTCTCCTGGGCAGACGCGATGAAGCTCCGACCCAGGATGGACGTAGGCTAGAATCTTCCTGGTAAGCGCACCTCAAGGTGCTACACACATTAATGGAAATGGGCCAGGCAGTGTTTAAAAGAATACAGTTTGTGTGTTGTTATTTTGGGGCATAAGCTAGCCAGGCGACCAGGAGCTGGGGCGGCAGGAACACAGCCCGCAGCTCCCACTTCAGCTCAGTGATCCTGTCTGTAGTGGAATGTTCTCATAAAATGATCCAGTACCTGTTTTAGCAAGAGCTAATTAAAAAAAAAAAATCACAAAACCTGTTGAATGGCAGGCAGCTTTTGAGAGTGGGAATCTTTTTTTAGGTTTATATATTTTATGTATGAGTGTTTTTGCTTTCATGTATGTATGTGAATCACGTGTTTGCAATGAAGAGGCCATCAGATCCCCTGGAAGTGGAGTTACAGATATTTGTGAGCCACCACGTGGTGGGTCTTCTGCACAAACTAAGTGTTTAAGAGCTCCGAGCCATCTCTCTCAGCCAGAGAAACGGATCCACTGAGTAAGGCCAAAGCCCCAGACTCAGGCAATTACCTGTAGTTCTTGGTATAGTCGTTTTAACTCCACCGCTGCTGGTCCTGTTAACTTGCCATTGTATGACTGGAACCCATTTAGTTTTCCTTTCTTTAAATCTTCTAGTTGCTGACTTAGCTGATCGACTCGTAAGATTGCAGTCTGAACTTCCTGCTTCTTTTCCTGAAACATGGCACTGAACCTTTCTATCTCAGCAGCTGTAATTACCAAAAAAGGAAAATGGTCATTTCATTTCTTACAGTACACTCAATTCTGGTTTTATTTAGTGCTAGATTTGGATTGAAGTGTATGTGTAAAAATAAAAGATAGTTTATGAATAACCCAAAATATGTTTTTTTTTTTTTTGTCCCAAGAGCTATGGCTGGAGAAACCCTGCATCTCATATTTGCCCGGCAAGTGTCCAGCTCCAGAACACACCAACAGATTTTGAAATCCATGATGTGACTATTCATAAATAATTATGCTTGCATTAGTTAATAAATATTCTTTAGGGGCATAATACAAAAGCTAGTTTGGTCAAGGTACTTAAGACTCTCAGAGAGCAAGATAAAAAGCTTTGTTATTAAGGCCTTATCCATCGTTGTAACATTAAACAGGCATCCGTTAAACTGACAAACAACAGTGGGTGATGGTGGCGCACGCCTTTAATCCCAGCACTCGGGAGGCAGAGGCAGGCGGATCTCTGTGAGTTTAAGGCCAGCCTGGTCTACAAAGTAAGTTCTAGGACAGTTACAACTGTTACACAGAGGAACCCTGTCTTGAAAACAAAAAACAAAACAAAAAACCCAAAACACAAAACTGACAAACAACAAACCAAACCAAACAAAACAAAAAAACCAGAATTCATAGAGAATTAAAAGAAACACCTGCATGATGTAGCTGATCACCTGTGGACACAAGGCCTTACTCCAGTCTTGTCCTCTGGCCTCTGACTCTCAAGGACTGGGGTTACAGGCGGTATGGCCATCTTAACGCATGAACAAAACAGACTAACTCATTGTAGCCCCTGGAGCTGCCTGACATCAATCCAAAGGGCTGATGTCATCACCATAACAGAAGGGGCCAGAGTTATTCTGAAACAAACTGCATGTCATAAATATGCAAAAATCACCATAGACTTATCAAAAACTTTTTAAGTTCAAGGAGACAGAAATGTGAACCTCCTGATTAACCAATACATATTATATAATTATTCAAATTATTAGATTGTGCCCTATAAAATGCACAATTAAATTTATATTAAAAAACAAAAAATTAATTTCAAACAATACCATACTAGAATACAAACAACCTTATTCAGATTTCATTAGTTTTTTTTTTTTTTGCAGAGAATTTACATAATTTGAAAAAAGTCAGTTAACCCAATGAACTCTATCCTCTACTGCAGGTGACAGCAGTGTTAGAACATGCAAACTGCTATGGGTTTGTGACTGGGATTGCCAGGCAACTGGCCTGTCTGACTAGACTTAGCCTGGGAGTGTGGGCACGTGGGCTGCAGGCACATACACAGATTGCCGTTCATAATTTTGCTGTAGTCAACTTGTCCTCTCATGGCACGAATCTTCTTCAACTTGTTTTCCTGGGCTTCAACTCGTTCTTTCAATTTCTGAAGTTTCTCATTTTCAGAAATAGACTGCTGCTGGCGGCGCTCCTGCTGCTTTAGAAAATGTAAGCGCTGTTCCTAACAGAGAATGGAAATCTAAAGTTTGCAAATAGAAACTTTTGACCACCTTTATATATTACAGTATGAGTCTGTAGATTCTTAGGGCAGACCAGACTACAAGCACTGGTCTGTACATTCAGCTCATGTAAGGACTGTGTCTGTCCTATATTTTCCTGTGTGCCATCGTATCTGTCAAGTCCCACCAGCCTTGCTTCCTGCTGGCTGTGCAGGGCTCCTGATGCTGCACAGCTTCCAAGGATTCCTCAGTCTACTTCCTGGACAGCAGTGTTCTACATGGGGATCACTAGACGAACCTCCAATCTGTAACTCATACTAGGTCAGCAAGGGTCTCTTTGCTTTCCTCATGATTAGTGTCTTTAAATGGTGAAACATTTCATAATAGGACAATTCTAAAATAAAACGTTCCTCAACAGTTTTCCTCCTACTCATACTTCAAAGGTCAACAGTAAGTATTTGTGGTCCCATCTGTGTGCATAAAGTGTTCCAAAATGAGAAAAGGCTTTTGCATGATTCCTTAGGCTTTACATACTACACTAAGGTCCAGAAATCCATGCACAAATATTTCAGATTGAACATTAACTTGTGATTTACATTGTGGAAAGTATCTACAAAGGTCTCGTCCTCACATTTTAGAGTGAGTGTATGAGTGAGCGAATGAGCATGCATGCGTGTGTGTGTATGTGTGTGCTGTATGTAAGAGCCCATAGAGAACACAGGGGTGTCAGGTCCCCTGGAGCCAGAGTTACAGGCAGGTGTGAGCTCCTTGACCTAGGACTGTGAACTGAGCAATACTCTTAACTGCTGAGTTTTTCTCCAGCTCAACAATACTATTTTTTTATTCTTGAGGTACAATAAACTTTGAGACAACTTTTCTTTAATGTGTGAATGTAAGTGGGTGGATGGGTGCATGTGTGCATGTGCAGGTCAGAGGATAACCCATAGGAACTGGGTCTTCTCTTCCCACCATGTGAGTCCCAGGCATGGAGCTCACGCCATCAGAAGGAGCCATTGGTGGCCTAATGAGACAACTTCAAGACAAGTCCAAAAAATTCTCTTTTACACATAAGCAGTCAGAACAGTGAACTACACAGTAAATGAACACTACAAGACTGGTGAGTGAGTAACTCTCTCTACAGATTGGCCAATCAGGCCAGCCAGATGGGTAAAGACGTGTTGAAATAGCCAGGCTAGCTAAGGATAAAACAATTACATTTTTATTTATCAAGGAAGACCCCCTGAGAAATCTCTGATGGCCCATATGTCTGAGTTCTACATCCAGAACAGATTCAAGACTGATGCCAGTCAGTACATGATCATAATTCTAAATTTTCTTTAGGTACCCATAAGATTATCAGCGTACCCAATCAGAAGGAAGTAGCCTGGGAAACTACACCAACATTCCCCAAAATATAGACTATAGATATTTTCCTTTGTTTAGAATGTTGGTTACAAGTTGGATAATGGCCAGGAGAAAAGCTAAACAAAGGATATTAGATTCAGAGTCCTTGTTTAAAAAAAGGGGGGGGGGTGCTGTGGAACAATGGTCATTTATCCTGTCATTTGTATTATTTTTAATAAAATGCTGATTGGCCAGTAGCCAGGCTGGAAGTATAGGTGGGGCGATGGCAACCAGGCAGGAAGTAGAGGCATGGCAATGAGAATGCTGGGAAAAGGGAAGCTCAGTCCGCAGTCATGACCCAGCCTCAGAGGAAGCAAGATGTGACTGCCTTGCCGAAAAAGGTACTAAGCCATGTGGCTAACATAGACAAGAATTATGGGCTAATATAAGTTATAAGAGTTAATAAGAAGCCTGAGCTAATAGGCCAATCAGTTTACAATTAATGGAGATCTCTGTGTATTTCTTTGGGACTTAATGACTGCAGGAACCGGGGAGGACAGAAACCTCGGTCAACAAAGCCTGAACCTGAGCTCATCTCCTGGGACCCACATGGTGGAACAAGAGAACCAACTCCAAGAACTTGACCTCTTCCTCACACCGGTGCCATGGCATACATGTCACCCACACATATATACCCAAACACACACAAGTAAAAGAAAAATCACAAAAAGAGAATAAGCCAAGCTAGAATGTTCAGAGGCTCTCTTTAAAGTAGATTCAGAATACTTTAAGATATTTCACATAATGAATAACCCCCATTAGTGGTGGGTAGTGGCTCTGATCTTTTCTTGTTGATTATCAAGTATAACTAAACCATGATTTAGAAAAATTCCCTAGCCTACTTTATGGGGTTTTACATACAAAAGCAGGACTTGGGATGTATAAGGAGTCCTAACCATGTCTCACACTGTAATAACCCTAACACACTCAACGTGGAGTAGTATCTTTGAAATCTGTTTGTTAACTTCCAGGGCTCTGCCTGAGCTTTCATCAGACTGTCAGTCTTCGCTAGGACAGAAAAACCAACTATAGGCAGAGATCTCACCTAGGGAACCTGGAATTAACAATGGGAAGTATCTTTTCTTTCCACATCTGTCTGTCATTTGGTTAGAACCAACCATTTCCTACTCTGTGAACCAAAGGTTCTTGCTTTGATGCAAATCCAACACTATAAAGATTCAGGCACCTGTGCCATTACACAGCATGCAACACACAAACACTGCTTAGCACTTTCCTGGCACAGCCCCATGTCACCACCCACAAAGGCAACCTCAATCTGAAAGGCCATTTGAAAAATACACATTCTGAATGCTGCTTCTTTTTTAATGTACCTTGGCAACCAACATTTGCTGCTGATTTTCAATTTGCTGCTGTTGCCTGGCTGCCATATCTTGAAGTTCTGAGAGGGTAAGTTCAACGCGTGGATTCCCAACCTATAGAGGACAAAAGTACTCATCAGTCTGTACTTACCTCTGTAATTACCTTTCTCTAGTGTCAGAATTCACGTGAAGCTCGATTCTAGGTAGATTCCCTAGGAGAATAAAACTTAGTTTTTCTTCAGAAGAACTTCTATCTGGTGACCACTGGCATAGGAGGTCCTTCTGTCTATGTGCTGCTTTCATTGGTTAAGAAAGGAACTGCTTTGGGCCTACAGCAGAGCTGTAAGGAACAGATCTAGGCAGGGAAACCTAAATGGACTGCTGAGAGGAAGAAGGCAGAGTCAGAGACACCATGGAGCCAACAGAGTTAGACATGCTGAAACTTTGCCAGTAAGCCACTGCCACATGGCAACATACAGATGAATAGAAATGGGTTAAATTAATATAAGAGTTAGCCAATAAGAAGCTAGAGCTAATGGGCCAAACAGTGATTTAAGTAATATAGTTTCTGTGTGGTTATTTTGGTTCCAGGATGAACAAGAGGCTCTCCTTACAACAGACCACTTTTATTAAAGGTAAACAACAGGTCTAATTTTCTCTAAATACCATTTTTCTAATGCATAAACAGTATATTTAATAAACATATGTGACCATTTGTGGATGTGCATAACTTAAATTCTTCTGTTTTCAACAGGGGTTTAACAGGTGTATTTGACCAAATGGGGCTGCCAAATATTTAAGAACAAACAACCCCCCCCCCAAAAAAAAGGAGGAGGAAGAGGAAAAGGAAGGAGGAGGAAGGAGGGGGGAGGAGGAGGAGGAGGAGGAGGAGGAGGAGGAGGAAGAAGGAGAAGGAGAAGGAGAAGGAGAAGGAGAAGGAGAAGGAGAAGGAGAAGGAGAAGGAGAAGGAGAAGAAGAAGAAGAAGAAGAAGAAGAAGAAGAAGAAGAAGAAGAAGAAGAAGAAGAAGAAGAAGAAGAAGAAGAAGAAGAAGAAGAAGAAAGAAAGAAAAAAGTAAATAAGTAGGTAGAAGCAAGAAAAACCATTTCACTGTCATCTGCTCTAGAGGAGAAATATAAACAGAATCTAAAATGCAAATGTTCATTAAAAACCCTCTGCACGGCCCATCTATTACCCAACAGAGAATGGTGCATATGACTTGAACATAAAAAGAAAGAACTAGAGCATAATGTCTGGTCATGTGCCCTTTCCACACAAGTCTCAGAATCAGGCAGGTGCCAGGGCACTCCAACTGGCAGATGAGAAAGTGAGCAGAAGCAGACAGCCTGTGCTCTTAACCATGAACACAGAACAGGACTCACTAAGCCCCACCGTGTGCATGCTGTACTCTGTCAGATGTGCTCCGTGCACTCTGCAGTCTTACGCGGGTATGTGAGGACACTGCGAGAAGAGTCACAGAACAATAAGGAACAAGCTGAAGGAGGTAGCTCATAACAGTTTCAGAGCTCCATTCTAATGGACTTGTCTTCCTCTGATCCCTTCAGTTCTAACTGGGCACCCTCTCAGATCCCCACTACCTACTTCCTACTTCTACTTTTACACATACAGTTAGGACCCTTTAAGTTCTGGCACCCTTTAACTTCTTACAATTATTTTTCTAACTTTTGAATTTAATTTTATGTATATGGGTGTTTTGCCTGCATACATGTCTGCATCCCAGGCATACCTGGTGCCCATGGAGGCAAGAAGAGTTACAGACAGTTGTGAGCCACCATATGGGTGCTGGAATTGGATCTGGGTCCTCTGGAAGAGCAAGGTCTTAACTGCCATGCCATTTCTAGCTGCAGCCCATGCTCTACCAGCCCTGCCTCTTCCTCAACTCTTATGATTATTAAGTACACTCTACATTACAGCAAAACAGATGAACCAAGATTTGTTCAATAGTCTTATCTAAACATTTTTTCTTTTACCTAAAGATCCTGAAGGAGCAATGCAGAGCTGGGCCTCTTTTTAAAGTTAGATATTTTGCAATAATTAGTTAATTATTTAATTAGTACACATGCCATGGTGGCAGTCAGAGGGTGACTAAAAGAGGCAGCTCCCTCCTTCTACCATATCGATTTCAGGTCCTCAGGTTTGGCAGTAAGCACCTTTGCCCTCTAAGCCACATAAGCAGGGTCACCAACGGCTTTCTGACAGAAGTTGAGGGAGTTCATGCATGGTAGTTTAAGTTTGGTCATAGGCCCTAAGGGGTAAACTAATACGGTTGTCTTGCTAACTGGATGTGCTGTAACGATTACACTGTCCAGAGATCAGTTACAGAAGCTTAGTTTTGCAGTGGTAAATGGTGATTGTGGAGACTTATGACTGGCCCAATGCTGAGAATAAGTGACAGCTGAATGCTTGGCTATAAGTGGGATATCTGTTTCACCCCTTTCAAGGCTCAGGGAACATTCTGGAAGAATGAGGAATAAAGACTGTAAGGGCTGGAGGATAGGGAGGATCTGTATGGGACATAACACGCTGCTGTGCTGGTGATTCCTTGTACAAATACTGCATATAATTGGGCCTGTCAGCATCCTGTCACGGATGGGAAGGGTTCACCAGACCACATGACTTCCTGAGGAGTTACTGACAGTTAATGGTGAGGCAACAGCCCATGCTCCTGAAATAACTCCTCATTAGTGCTCATGTAACCAAACTTAAATAAATTCACTAGGTCATCAAAACAAACGCAAAAGTAAAAGGGAGACTGGTTGGAAAAAGGAAGTGAGTCAATTGACTGGGGATATGACAAGAATAAGCAAAGCCAGACAGGGTGGCTCACACCTTTAACTTCAGCACTTGGGAGGGGTGTGTGTGTGTGTGTGTGTGTGTGTGTGTGTGTGTATACACCACATGCAGGTGGACCTCTGTGACTATGAGGCTAGCTGGGTCTACATAGTGATTTTCAGGCTAGTCAGGGCTACACTGTGTTATCTTTTCTCAAACCAAACAAGGAAGAAAAAAACGTGTTGCTCTGTCAAGCATGGTGGTGCACATGCTTGGGAAGCCAAGACAGGAAGATCAGGATAGGTTCAGGCCTACCTCGGGCTGTTAAAATCCTGTTTCTAGCCAAGTGGTGGTGATGGTGCATGACTTGAATCCCAGCACCGGGGAGCCAGAGGCAGGCAGATCTCTGTGAGATGTGCCAGAGCAAGTTATAGGACAGCCAGGACCACAAAGAAAAACAAAAACAAACACACAAAAAAAGACAAGAGACAGAGGATGGAGAGAGGAGAGTTTTAGAACAAGATCCTGTGCCAGGCAGTGGTGGCACATGCCTTTAATTCCAGCACTTCAGAGGCAGAGACAGGTGAGTTTGAGGTCAGCCTGGTCTATAGAGGGAGTTCCAAGTCAGGCTCAAAAGCTACAGAGAAACCCTGTCTTGAAAAACAAACCAAGCCTAAAGAAGAAGATCCTGTTTCTGGGGCTGAGGAATAGTTCAATTGGTAGAATGCTTGCTTTATATACACCAAGTCATGAATGCACCACAGAGGGAGGGAGTGTGGGAAGAACACCTTGTCTAAAAATATTCTGGCTTTAGTGTCTATCATGTGTTTAGCTGTTCTCCGTAGGTATTAACGTACTAAAAGTAGACCAGTAGCACACTTCTGCTGACCTCAGCTCCTCTCCAGTCTCCACACACCCCCACTGTCAGGTGAAACATCCCCAAGCTCCCCTGTAGTGGCTCAAATGAGACATGTCCCCATAGGTTCCTGTGTTTGAACTTGGTTTCCAGACTGTGGTGCTGCTTGAAGTGTTATGGGACATCACTTGAAGAAGTACAATACAAGCTTTAAGGTTTTATAGCTTGTACCCACTTTCTGCTTTTCTCTCTGCTTCCTGTGCGTGATGAAATATGATCAGCCAGCCTCCTGCTTCTGCCACCATAACTTCCCTGCCTGTTGTCATGTCTCCCCCATAATGATAAACTCTATCCAAAAGGAAACCTTTTCTCCTCTTGAGCTGCTTTTTGCAAGGGCATTCTTCACAGCAACAGAAATAACTAATACAGGTCCCAAAAGCATCACCTCATTACACTAACAAGTTCCACTAAAAAGAAAGGTGATATTCTGGTATTAGAACTTCAGGCAGGAAAAACGCATCCATCAGTTTACTCAACTCAATCGTTCCTTCTACCTGGGACAATTCAGAGTGGCCTCTGGCAGAGTGTGGGTCTTCAGAACTTCTGCTTTACTGGACACATCTTCTAACCTCTTGCTTCGACTACTCTTGTATTGGCATCTGTAATCCTAAAGATCCTTTCTTGTCCTTTAAGTCACACATCTACCCACAAGATGAAATTGCCAGGGTGGAGAAGAATGTCATTCCAAAGCTATTCTAGCCGGGCGGTGATGGCGCACGCCTTTAATCCCAGCACTCGGGAGGCAGAGGCAGGTGAATATGAGTTCGAGGCCAGCCTGGTCTACAAGAGCTAGTTCCAGGACAGGCTCCAAAGCTACAGAGAAAAGAGAAACCCTGTCTCGAAAAAAAAACCAGAAAAAAAAAAAAAAGCTATTCTAAAGAAAGAAAGAGTCCCCTGCATCTTACATCCACCAGCCACCCCCTCTGAGGTGCTGCTTCCTCTCTGGCAAGTACAGCAGCTTGCACTACATGATATTTGGTGTGCCAACTGTATGTATACACTGCTCATTACAGAAACATGTTTTCCATGGCATTTTATATGCATGAAAACTGTACTGACAGACTAGGAGTCAGGCAGACAGATAGGGAGGGTGGTCAAGTCTAGATAATAGAGACAGTGAACTTCCGTAGACTCTGTCTATGGATTGGTCCTACAAGTTTGGGGCCAGACCAGGACGTTTTTACCACAAAGTTGTGGAACTACCAGCTTCCCTCAGAGACCCTGAAAATCCCCAGGCCTCAAGGAGAGACTGGGCTTCAGCTTCCCAAGTCTCCCTCTGCTTTTCTCTGTGCCCTTTACTTCCTTTAGCAGCCCCTGCTGTCTGCTGTGTCTGCTACTACCTGTTGCATTTAGGATTTTCCCTGTCTTTTAATCTTTACCTGGCAGAGAAGACAAACCCAATCAAGATCTCTAGAATAACATAAACCTGTCTCAAAACAGGATTTAATCTAAGCTTGCAGTGCAGTGAGCTTTAGTTGTCCCCACACTTGCTGTACCTGCACTTTAGTCTCTAATTCTGCCACTACCAAGTCTACTGCTTCTTACCCCACATCTCTGCAGCGCCTCTGGCTGCTCTCTCTGGTGATCTCTGACAATGCCTTTGATGCAGTTAACTGAACCACAGCTTACTTCGGTTCCTTGTTCTATGTTTGATTGTAATTTTTACACAATTATGATTTGTTTATATTTCTGTCTCTAAAAACAACTTGTGAAATCCGATCAGAAGTTTAGGAATTACCTTCACCAAACATCTTGATTTAGTGTCTGTAAAGATAAAACAAACGACATAAGATTGGTTTAAGAATAATGAAGCAAAGGCCAGGCAGTGGTGGCTCACGCCTTTAATCCCAGTATTCGGGAGGCAGAAATGGGTGGATCTCTGAGTTCAAGACCAGCATGGTCTTAAAGAGTGAGTTCCAGAAAAGGCTACAAAGCTATAGAGAAACTCTGTCTCAAAAACAAACAAAAAGCCGGGCGGTGGTGGTGCACGCCTTTAATCCCAGCACTTCGGAGGCAGAGGCAGGTGGATCTCTGTGAGTTTGAGACCAGCCTGGTCTACAAGAGCTAGCTCCAGGACAGGCTCCAAAACCACAGAGAAACCCTGTCTCGAAAAACCAAAAAAAAAAAAACCAAAAAAACAAAAAAAACCCAAACAAACAAACAAATAAAACCCCCAAAAAGAATAAAGCAAGAAATTCTAACCTTGACAGGCGATCTCAAAAGACTCTGGAGTAATTCTTTAAACTGCACATTTTATACATTTTTCTGTATGGATAGCTCACAATTAAAAAAGAAATAAAAGAGGGGCTGAAGAGATGGCTCAGAAGTTCGGAGCACTTCTTCTTGCAGAAAACGTGGATTCAGTTCCCAACACCTATATAGTAGGTCACAACTGTCTGTAACTCTGGTTCCAGATGCCTCTTCTGGAATCCACAGGCACCAGGCACACATGAGTTGTACAGACATACATGCATGCAAAGCACTCATTTGCATAAAATGAGAGAGAGAGAGAGTCAGTCAGTCAGTCAGTCAGTCAAGCAGTCAAAGACATACACCTTTAATCCCAGCACGCAGATCTCTATGAGTCTTAAGCCAGTCAGGACTACAAAGCAAATTCTAGGTCTAGACAGACCCTGCCTTAAAAAACTAGTTTGTGGGGCTGGAGAGATGGCTCAGTGGTTAAGAGCACTGACTGCTCTTCCAGAGGTCCTGAGTTCAATTCCCAGCAACCACATGGTGGGTCATAATCACCTGTAATGAGATCTGGCGCCCTCTTCTGGCCTTCAGGCATACATGGAGGCAGAATGCTATATACATAATAAATAAATAAATCTTTAAAAAAAAAAAACTAGTTTGTGTTGATTCTAAGGAGAACCATAAGCAGAGTACCAGGGTGAGTGATTGTTTCCAAGAGCATGATTGACAGGACTCATGGTAACCATCTAAATGCAAGATAAAACGTTTATTTTAAAATGTTGTTAATTTACTTTATGTATATGGATGCTTTGCCATTCTTAAAAGCTTCACTGAGCAAAGAGAGCAATCAACAGAAGACAGAAACCTTGGCAATGAAAGAACAACAAAGCTACCATCTGCCCTCAGGCGTTGCCCATTTTGGATGTGGCTCTCTAGCAGCTGCTGTGCCATTCACATACAAGTCTACACAGAGATCTGCTTCTTTTTCTGGTGCTGTTTATACAGCAGATTGACATTTAAGTTCCAAGCTGCCAAACTCCTTTGCAGATTACAGAGTTTACACTCCCACCCACCAATGCATCAGAGTTCCTGCCTCTCCTCTCCCCGACAGAAGTTACTATATCAATCTTTTAGCATCAGGTTTTCCAATGATTTTAGTTTGTATTCTCCTGAACATTAATGATGCTGAACACAATTCCATGTACTTAACAGGATATTCACATATCTCCTTTGGTGAAGTATGTCCAATTTTGAAAAACAGGGTTTTTTTCCCCCTAACTTAGAAGCTATTTGTAATTTATACCCACTAGTAGCAAAGGGAAAATCAGTCTTTTCCAATGAAGTCTCACTTGGTATATCAACAACACGTCAGGGCAGGTCATGCCCAGGAGCAGTTGGAAAACACAAAATAATGCCATGGGTTTTCTTGTGGAATTTTTGTCTTACTGTTTTTTGTTTGTTTTGTGGGTGTTTTGAGAGAGAGAGAGAGAGAGAGAGAGAGAGAGAGAGAGAGAGAGAGAGAGATAAAGATAAAGAGAGAGGGGGGGGGGAGAAAGAACAAAGCTGGGTGGGTATGATCTAGAAGGAGTTGGGGGAGGAGGAAAACATGATCAAAATATTGTATGACAATTTTAAATAAAAAAAGAAAATGGGTTATTTTTTATTCAGTTTTCAGAGTTCTTTATATATTCTGTAGACAAATTATTCATCAAGCGTATGATTCTCAAGTATTTCTTTCCAGACTTTGTCTCCGTTTTTCTTAATAAATATTAAGACAACTTGATATATACTAAGCAATCAAACACATAGGGCTGAAAGATGTCCCTCATTAAAGGATGCAGAACACAACACACAGCAAAGGAGAACAAAACACAACCGGTATCCCATCGAGGTCCAAAAGAAAAGAGGAGAATAATAAAATACGTAGAGAACTTTCTAGTATTATATATAGATGTTAATTCTCAGAATCAGTGAGTCTGACAAAGTCAAAATAAATTTATACAGTCACTCATAAACTGAGGATTATTTATTCCTAGATTCTTTAAATCTCAAATACCACTAAATGAAAGAGATTTCTGATTTCCTATAACACACAACACAAAGCAGGTCTAAGAGGAGCATACAGCACCTGTGCAGAAACAGCAAGGGACAATATGGCATCTGAGACAAGCATGAGACAGAAGTGACCTTGGATGGGCATCCCAGTCACATCACAGAGTTGTTACAGGGACTTGTGACATGAACTGCTGGCAAGGGGATGAAATAACAGGCTTCTACACAAGGCAGACTAAACAAAAGCTTTTTAGAAGCAGGTAAATCCTGGCCTGCCCCTGCCCTCCACATCCCTGCTACAGTAGCTAAAATCTAGAATTTTTTTCTAGGTAACTGTTTATTTGACAAACATAGCTGAGTCCATGGTACCACGTGAAAAGTGAAGATTGAGAGACCACATTAGTAGTTACTTCCAAAAGTCAGTCTTAACATTTGTATTCAAGTGATCAAAAGCATCAGGACAAGTTAGCTGGTGAAAGGCTAGTGTTTTTATCAAATGGTGCTGGAAGAACTGGAGGTAGGTGTGTAGGTGTGTGTGTGTCTATGTGTGTCTGTTTGCAAAAAATGAATTTGGATTTCTACTTTATAACACACACAAAATCAACTCAAAATAGACCATAGTAGACCTAAATATGAGTTAAACCTGTAACATTTAGAAGAAATGAGGTGGAATCTACTGGCCTTGGCAGCATGCTGGACATATATCAATAAAGCAGGAGCTGGTGTTCTTGACAAGGCTGGCTGAGTAGACAAGACAAAGGCTTCCAGGACTCTACCAAAGAACATTTTTTTGATGGACTGTGTCCTTTCAAAACAGTAAACATCTCAGTGAGCACTTCTACTGAATCAAAGAATCAAAGAACCTAAGATCTTTGGAATTCCACACAGAGTCAGCCAAGTGTCTTTACAGAAGTCAAGCTCCGCCTAAACCAGACTGTCTCGTTGACCCATAGTTTGTAGAGAACAGAACCTCCTCAGCCCTTGCTTGAGCAGCTGCTAATGGGCATGACTCACATCAGTTTGGCATCCTGTCGTATCCCTCACAATGCTGCTTGATATGCTTTTCTGGTTCCAGCTCACAAGGCAGAACATTTACTATGCAACTGTTCTATCCAGGACAGACACAGAAGTAATAGGGAAAATATTTTTAACATCTTGTTAATTTTAAAATGCACGTAAAAGTGCTTTGGAGACAATAAAGTGCTTTACAAGGCAATGCATTAGAGGATTAAATGCCAGGTGTGTATGCTATAAAAGATACTAAAACATCTTTGATGTGATGCTGTTGGCAGCTGGTCCTCTAGACTGGATCTCAGGCTCCCTCTAATTACAAGCTCTTATAGAAGGTAAAAACATACTTTAAAAAAAGGTTTATTTGATGTGTCTGAGTGTTTTGTCTGCCTCTACGTCTGTGTACCACATGAATGTAGTTACCTCAGAGGTCATAAGGGGGTGTCAGATCCCCTGGAACTGGAGTTACAGCTGGTTGTAACCCTCCATGTGGGTGCTGGGAACTGAATCCAGGTCATCTGAAGGAAAAGACTGTGCTTTCCTCTACTGAGTCATCTCTCCAGCCCCATAAACACACTTTAAATTTTAGTCTCAGGTCTAAATTTTGTTGCTCTTAACATTAACAATTTTATCAAGGAAGAAAAAAGATCAAAGACCTATCAAAACTAGCCTTCTTCCTTTACAATACATAAGAATATTGCTGAGCATTCATCTATCGTTCATCCTCCTCAGCTTTACTATACCTCTACTCAACGTATTTATGTCACCACGCCTGCAGTTCAGGTAATGGGAAATCTTAGAACTCAAAAGGATTTTTGGGGCTATTCAGATATCTCAACAGATAAGAATGCTTGACACCAAGCCTGACAACCTGAGTTCAATCCCTGAAACCCACATGGTGGAAGCAGAGAAACTGACTCCCCAAGTTATCCTCTGGCATCCACATGTTTATTGTAGCACATACATGAACACATACAAAAATATAAAATAAAGTGTGAGGACCTGAGTTTGAATCCTCAGAAGTCACATAAACTACCTATGCAGAGCTAGCTGTAATCCCATGGTTCCTACAAAGGGAAAGGGGGCAGAGACTAGCCAGGCAGAAAGTATAGGCGGAATAACCAGACTAGGAGAATTCTGGGAAGAGGAACCAACCAGACGTTGAGGAAGCAAGATAAGAATGCCTTACTGAGAAAAGGTACAAAGCCACATGGTTAAACATAGACAAGAATTATGGGTTAATTTAAGTTGTAAGAGCTACTTAATAATACGCCTGAGCTAATAGGCCAAACAGTTTATAATTAATATAAACCTCTGTATGTTTCTTTAGGATGGAACAGCTACAGATCTGGGCAGGACAGAAATTTAGAAACTTCTGTCTACAACACCTAAGGCTGTCTTCTGACTTGTAGTTACAAAAAATACTTCTGTGCATGCAACACACACACACGCGCACACACATGCTTTTTAGTAAGATCATCTAGATATTATGATCCATATGTCTCTGTGGTGGCCAATTTATCTGAATGCTTGATCCCTGGTAAATACTTTGGGATGGATTAGGTGTGGTCTTGTTGGAGGAGGTGTGCCCTTATTAATGAAGGCACATCACTGGAGGTGGGCTTTGAGGTTTCAAAAGTCATTGCCAGGCCCAGTCTCAATTTCTCTGCCTCCAATTTTGGATCAGGATGCAAGCTCTTAGCTAATGCTCTAGCGCCATGCCTGTCTGCCTGCTGTCATGCTCCCTACCATGGTGGTGATGGATTTAACCTCTGAAACTATAAGCAAGTCTTAATTTAAATACTTTCTTTATAAGTTGCTTTCATTATGGTGTCTCTTCACAGTAACAGAAAAGCAACTAAGACAGGCTCCATGGTTACTATCTATAAAACTTATGAGTACTATTATTAACTATTATCAACTCTGTCTCCATCCCTTCTTTCTCCTTCCTTCCCTCCCTCCCCTGTGTCTCAGGCAGATTCTCTATATGCAGACCATACTAACCTCAAACTCACAGAGATACATCTTTTCTGCCTCTCAATGCCTTGTGTACCACCATGCCTGGCTTCTTTCTATCTATCTATCTATCTATCTATCTATCTATCTATCTATCTATCTATCTATCTATCTATCTATCTATCTATCTATCTATCTATCTCTTTAGTTTTTCACGACAGGGTTTCTCTATGTAAAAGTCCTGGCTGTCCTGGAACTCACTCTGTAGATCAGAGTGACCTTAAACTAACAGATATCCATCAAAGATCCATCTACCTTTGCCTCCCAAGTGCTGGGATTAAAGGCATGTGCCACCACCACCTGGCAAACACTCTCTCTCTCTCTCTCTCTCTCTCTCTCTCTCTCTCTCTCTCTCTCTCTCTCTCTCAAGACAGAGTGTTGTCTATCCTAGATGGCCTTGAACTCTTTATATAGTCAAGGATGACCCTGAACTAATGACCCTCCTGTCTTCACCTCCCCAGTGTTGAAGTTACAGGCATATACCACTATTCTTGGTTCGTGAGGCAGTGGACATGGAATCCAGAACCTCATACATGCTGGGAAATCCCTGTGAAAACTGAATTACAATACTGAACACTCTGTAGACAAAGTATAAAACAGTAATTAGAACTAGATAAAAGTATATGAATTTCGTCAACCTTGACAAAATAAGGTATATGCTGTTTAATATTTAAAAAGAGGGGAGATAAAAGAAGGGGTAGGTTAGTATCTTTCTTTTACAAAGATGGAGGTCATGTGATTCAAAGAAGGTCAAAGAAGCAGAGATTTGGGGCTGGAGAAATGACTCATCAATTAAAAGCATTTGCTGCTCTTTCACAGGACCTGGATTTAGATCCCAGCACAACAGCTATCAATTGTCTAAAACTTTAGTTTTAGGGGATCCAAAGACCTCTTCTGGCCTCCATGGGCATTAGTCACAGACATGGTATACATACATGCCTATATGCAGACAAATCACTTGCATTCATAAGATAAAAATAAGTCTTCAGAAGAGGAAGAGGTGGCAATGGCAATTCATATTAGGTCTCCCTTATCCAAAAGTTCAAAATCCAACATTTTTGGGTTCTAATCTTACTTTTGAATTAGAGATAGTCAACCAATGACACTTGTGTAGTATTTCTAATCTGAAAAACTTTGAATAAGCGATCCTTAACCTGTACATTCACAGAGGTAAAACAAAAGCAGTAGATCATTAATAAGCTGGGAAGTTAAGAGGCAGATGTAGCCAGTGTGCAAGTCATGCAGCCAGTATACAGCCTCTCCCTCCAGACCCCACACTCTTACCAGCATCTAACTAGATCAAACACTTGCCCAAGGTGAAATGTCTAATTAGTTGCAGAGTAGGAAAGAACTAAACTAATCTGCTAGTCTTATAATTATTTGGAAAGTCATTACTAAAATTTCAAAAGGAAAAAAAGACCAGGTTAAAAATTTCCCTATCTACTTGTCCTTTCCAGTATGCAGCATTCCTAAAAAGGAAGCCTTCCATGTTCCCTTGACCATAGCATGTAACCTAACTCCAATGCTACACAGAACGCTAAAGGAATTTCTCTTACAGCAACTGATCAGACATGCATACCTTCCAACAACTTTGTTATTCAATCCTGACAGAGTGGTCAGAACATCAACACTGAAGAAATAAAACCAGCCTGTCTGGGCAATTCTTTGTTTCAGTACTGGGAAGGTGGACTTCTGTGCTTACTGACCAGATAGCCCAGCATACTTGGAAAGTTACAGGCCAGTTAGATCCCAGGTTAAAACAACAAGGTAGACAGGTCCTGGGAGACAATACTGCAGTTGTCCTCTAGCCTCTACAACAGGGGTTCTCAACTTTCTTAGTGCTGCGACCTTTAATACAGTTCCTCATTTTATGGTGACCCCCAACATAACTATAATTTTGCTACTGTTATGAATCATAATGTAAGAATCTATATGAGACCCATGGGTTGAGAACCACTGCTCTGCAGACTCACAGACTCAGGTACACATGCTTACACATGCTCACTAATACAAGTACACCTGTATGTGACAAGTACTCTATCATACCAAAAAAAAATCAATTTATGCTGTGGGACAATGATCTCGTACCCTGTAAAGATTTATTAGTTGTATTTTAATAAAACGCCGATCGGCCAGTAGTCAGGCAGGAAGTAGAGGTGGGGCGATGAGAACAGGAGAATTCTGGGAAGAGGAAAGGCACTGTCTGCATTTGTGACTCAGATGCAGAAGAAGCAAGAAGAGAATGCATTGCTGATAAAAGGTATCAAGCCACGTGGCTAAAATAGACAATAATACTGGGCTAATTTAAGATGTAAGAATTAGTTAATAATAAGCCTAAGCTAATAGGGCAATCAGTTTATAATTAATGTAGACCTCTGTGTTTCTTTGGGACTGAACTGTGGGACTGGGCAGAACAGAAATCTCAGGCAACAAATTTAGTTCACATGACTTACCCCATTTTCTGTGCGTTTTTCTCCAGGTACATTTATTACATTTCTTTGAGTTCTCTGCTCTTGAGTCTGACGGCCACCTAAAGAGATGAGAAGATCAAGCTTACTGAGATAGCTCATCCAAACTCTTAACTGGATTTAGGAACACCTTGAAAATACCCATGTGTGCCTATGAAGGGGGCTTCCAAAAAGGTGGGAAGGCCCACCCTAAATGCGTGTACCACTGGGCCATGGGCTTGGGTTCTGGTCTGCATAAAAAGAGGTAGAGAGTTCATGTTCTGTGTCCTGCCATCACAGCCAGGCAGAGCAGTCTTCCGACCACATCTATTTAAACTGTAAATCAAAGGAAACTTTGCCAGCTATTTTTTTCCTAATTTTTTTTATATTTTTCATACATGAGTACTGAACTTAATTATTTCCAGTTTTTAAAAAACTTTATTATTATCATCATTATTATTGTTTTTGAGACAAGGTTTTGCTATTGAGCTAGGAACTTGCTTGCAGACTCACAGAGATCCTCCTGTATGTGTCATCACACCCAACTCTTTATTTTTAGTTGTGTATATATGTGTCTGTGTGTGGGTTTATGCACATAAGGGCAGTACTCAGAGAGGCCCTAAGAGGGCACTGGATGCCCTGGAACTGGAGTTACACACTGTTGTTAGCTGGGTGCTAGGAACTGAACTCAGGGCTTCTGTAAAAGCAGTATGTGCTGTTAACCACTAAGGTGTCTTTCTAGCTCTCAAAAGATCTTTGTCTTTTAATTTTTTATTTGTGTGTGTATGTGTGCACGTGTGCACGCACACACACTCACAGAGGCCAGAAGAGGGTATCTGATCCCCTGGAGCTGGAATTTCTAGTAGTTGTGAGCCACCTGATATTCACGCTGGGAACTGAACTCAGGTCCTCTGGAAGAGGAACAAGCACTGCTGAGCCATCTCTTTGGCTCTCATCTGTTTATTTTCCCCCACAGAAATGAAAAAAAAATTAACGAATATAATTACCAACCCTTCAACTTTTTCACTTATTTGCGTATTTATTGAGCATAAATGTAAAATACCAAAGACTTAGTACAGTTAAGAATGTTTTCCAATCAGTTTTTTGTTTGTTTGATTTTGTTTTTTGAGACAGGCTTTCTTTCTCTGTGTAACTCTAGCTGTCCTGGAACTTGCTCTGTAGACCAAGTTGGCCTCAAACTCACAGAGATCCGCCTGCCTCTGCCTCCTGAGTTCT
Organism: Chionomys nivalis; assembly: GCF_950005125.1. Classification (NCBI taxonomy): domain Eukaryota; kingdom Metazoa; phylum Chordata; class Mammalia; order Rodentia; family Cricetidae; genus Chionomys; species Chionomys nivalis. The sequence continues at coordinate 15,595,935 of NC_080095.1, read as the reverse complement.
GGGATTAAAGGTGTGCACCACCTCCGCCCAGTGCAGTGCGCAATCAGTCTTTTCATATGTTGCTGCTTGTATGTTAATTCTCTCTCTCTCTCTCACTCACACTAACACACACACACACACACCATAATCTATCTCAAACATGAAATTTATAATCAAGCATGAAATTGACTAGCTTTCAAAGTGTTTTAACTAGGGGCTGGAGAGATGGCTCTGTGGTTATGAGCACTGGCTGCTCTTTTAGAAGGCCAGGGTTCAATTCCCCAGTACCCTCATGGTGACTCACAACCTTTTGTAACTACAGGTACTAAGGGATCTGACACCTTTCTGGTTCTGAGAGCACCAGGCATGTATGTGGTGCACACTCACACATGAAGGCACCAGGCACATAAGTGGTGCACAGACAGACATGCTGGAAAAACACTTCCCTTATACATAAAATAAAATAAATTTTCTTTACTGCCAGGTATGGTGGTGCACACCTTTAATTCAACACTCAGAGGCAGAGGCAGGTGGATCTCTGTAAATTTAAGGCCAGTCTAGTCTACAAAGTGAGGCCAAGGACAGCTAGAATCACACAGAGAAACTCTGTCTTGAAAAATACACAAAAAAGAAAGCTAAGAAGTCCCTAGGCAAAAGGCAGATAAAGAGAAACAGGTTAAATTAAGTTATAAGAGCTAGTGGGAAAAGCATAAGATAAGAGTGAGCATTCATGATTAATAAAAAGTGTCTGTGTCAGGATCTGGGAGCTGGTTGGTGGCCCAAAAGAAGGCCTGCTACAGGTCTACAATTAACAACACCCCCTGCCTGTTCCCTTCTGCCCAGGCTAACATGCCCAGCTTTTCACAAGTCCTTCCAAAGCTGTTTCACACACAGAAACCATTTGTATTAATGCAGTCACTCTTGTCTGAGTCACACCAAAGGCAGTTGTATGGTATGGACACTGCTAGGTAACCAGCTTCCTCTACTGGACACATTTCTAGGCCAGGGCACAGAATTTCTTCTGTATTTAGAGCTGCAGAGCCCTCCACCACACAGATATCCTGTATTTCACGGTCCCACTTCTTTACGAGCACTTATAGTGCTCCCATCAGCAGGAGCTAATGAGCCACACTGTGGGCACCTTATTTTGTACAGGTGCAGTAACAGATTGAATGGAGACCTTCTACAAGAACTGATGGGTTAAAAGGCTTTGTGCTTTTGTATTTAAGATTTATTCATTTAATGTGTGTTTTGCCTGCATGGATGTTCTATATGTGCTTCATGCCTAAGGAGGTCAGAAGGCGTCATCAGATCCCCTTGAACTTATAAACCAAAACCACTATCTGGGTGCTCAGAATCAAACTCAGGTTCCCTGCAAGAACAGCCAGTGCTCTTAACTGGTAAAAACCATTTCTTTCTGGCCCAGTTTTATGCTTTTATTTATGTATATATGTTTGTATGTATGTATATATTTATTTATATTGAGACAGGGTCTCTTTGCTTTTATACCAAACACTTTTTTCTTATAAAATTCTAAGACTTCTTACATGGAAATAAAAATATACCCACCATGTGAGTTATCCATGTAGTCAGGATGCTTCAGGTCTTCTTTTTCTTTCTTTTTTCTTGTTTATTTTTAAAACTGGAACTCACTACGTAGCATTGACTGGCTTGGAGCTCAGAGATCTATCTGTCTCTGCCTCCTGAATGCTGAGATTAAAGGTGTGTACCATCATGCCTGGCTTTGTTTTTGTTTTAAATAGCATACTTACTGGTCTTGTCTTTGGTAGTATGATGTTACACTGAGAAAGGCTTGTTCCACTCTAAAATCAGAATTTTTTCTCATAGCCTTTTCCCTTATTATTTCAAGGTTTTATTTTAAATTTTTGATTTTTACTAGAATTAATCTCTTCACACATTGCATGTTTACACATTATCGTATCTGAATGCATTATCTTACCAACTTGGTATCCTGAAAGAAAGCAAGAGCCTGTGCCTATGGGTTGTAACATACTCATATCTGCAATTGTAGAGGTCAAAGGCACATTAAATATACATTCTCTCTCCTGGCAATTTTGAGTGAAGGAAGAAAATGTGTGAATAATTTTTATAAAATTAACTAGTATGATAAAAGTTAATACGCGAATGAAGAAAACATTTATCTACCTTGTTCACTGCTCTCAGCTGGAGAGTCCTCGTGTCGAAGAAAAAATTTCACTTCTTCCCTGCGAGGTCCCCACTTCTGCAGGTGCTCGTACATCATATGGTCATAGGGGATGGGGCGTTCTAGGAGAAAGACTACAGTTTAGTCCAGAAACAATACAAGGACACTAGTCAAAGCAGGAATGCACAAACACACATACTAGAATCCAAGAACACTACAAGCACCATATTTTGTGTTAATGAACAAAAGTAAAATGAATGAGAAATCAAAAACAATAAGGCAACATACAAACACAGTACTACATGTCAAAGTAAATTTCCAGTGTCCAATAGGGAACAATGAAAACATGTCTTTAAATTTAGTTACTTATTACAAAGCAGTATACCTTGCATCCTTTGAAGAAATGAAACAAACTAGCTACATTATTTTATTTATTAAAATACTACACATGGCTATAGATGTCCAAAGGTTCACTATAGTTCCTGCAGAGGCAGCCAAATTATTATTAAGTGTTGATCTCTGTAAGTGCTGGCAGTTTAAATTCTATTTCAAATACTTTTTAGAATATTAGATTGATTTATTTTATTCTAAGTGTTTTGCTTGCATGTATGTCTGTGTACCACATATGTGCATGCCCTCAGAGGCCAGAAGAGGGCATCAGATCTGGAACTGAATTTACTGGCAGTTGTGATACACCATGTGGGTGCTGGGAATTGAACTGGCTCCTCTTGAAGAGCAGCCAGTAAGTACTCTTAACTGCTAAGCCATCTTTCCAGCCACTCAAATACTTTTTAAAGAAGTAAATCTTATTAACAGAATGTTCTTTTATTAATCCCTTGACTGGTAAAGAACAATAACATTGCTGTTACATTTTCCTGTTTATAATGTGTTCTACTTCCCTTCTCTATAATAGTATTAGAATTCTATAATGGTAATAGAAGTGCTATTTCAGGTACTTCTGAGACAACTAAAAAGGAAACAATAACAGAAGCAATGAACACTTACTTCCTAAAAAACAAAGAATAAATATACATTTTTGGATCTTTGGATTTTAAATTTTTATTTATCTATTTACTTACTTAAGAGACAAATCTCACCATGTACCTTTGACTGGCCTAAAAATTCACTATGTAAATCAGCCTCCCTCAACTTGAGTGTTGTTGGTGGTGATGGCAGTGCACACCTTTAATGGCAGCACTCAGGAGGCAGGAGACAGGTTGATCTCTATAAGTTCAAGACCAGTCTGGTCTATAGATCAAGTTCCAGGACAGCCAAGGCTATACAATGAAACCTTGTCTCAAAATACCAACCCCTGGTCCCCCCAAAATCCACCTGCCTCTGCCTTCTAAGTGCTTAGATTATTATTTCTGCTCTGCTGGAAACTGAACCTAGAGACTCACATATGCTAGAATACTACTGTGCCTGTGTGCATACATGTGTGCAGCCCAGAGCACAGTCTTGAGTGTCATTCTCTGTGCACTGGATGTATTATTTTTGTTGTTTGTTGTTGTTGTTGTTATTATGAGATAGGGTCTCTATGATGATGATGATGATGATGATGATGAGATAAGGTTTCTCCCTGGTCTAGAGCTTGCCCAATAGGCTAGGTTATTAAGCCAGTGAGCCAGGGACCTGTGTCCACCACCATGATCACAAACACAAACTATTTTACCAGGATCTGTCCATTTTTCTGTTTTGTTTTGTTTTGTTTTGTTTTTTGTCTGTTTGAAACAGGGTCTCATTGTTTTCTTTCTATTGGAACAAACTGCCCTGGATGGCCCACCACTGTGTAGATCAGGATGGTCTTAAACCTACATCAATCTTCCTATATCTGCCTTCCTGCCATCTCTGCATTTCTAGGGCTGGGATTATAGGTATGCACCACCATAACTGGCTCTGAAGTTCTTGATATTCAGGTCACTAGTTCTAGGATGATTATGTGTACTGACAACCGACTCTTAATTTTGTTGGTATCTTTTTTTAACTAGAGTTTGGTTCCCAGTTGGGTTGCTTACAACTGCCTCTAATTCCAGTTCCAGAGAGTCATGAGCCATCTTCTGGCCTCACTGGGTACTGCACTTATGTATACAAACACATATACAGACATACAAATACATAGAATTAAGAATTAAAAAAATAGCTGGGCGTAGTGGTGCATGATCTATCCCAAAATTTGGGAGGCAGAGACAGGTGGATCTCTAAGTTTGAGGCCAGCCTGGTCTACAGAGTGAGTTCCAGAATAAGGTTACACAAAAAAACCTTGCCTTGAAAAATGAAAACAAATTTTTTTTTTTAAAAAAAACATGTTTAATCCCAGCACTCGGGAGGCAGAGGCAGGCGGATCTCTGGGAGTTCGAGGCCAGCCTGGTCTACAAGAGCTAGTTCCAGGACAGGCACCAAAGCTACAGAGAAACCCTGTCTCGAAAAACCAAAAAACAAAACAAAAAACAAACAAACAAAAAAAAAACATGTAAGTACCTATAAGTCTTTTCCAATTTTAGGTCATACTTTTTTGTTTTGTTTTCTTTTTTGAGATAGAATCTCCCCATGTTGTTCAAACTAGTCTTGAATTTACAGGCTCAAGAGAGGTCCCCATCCCTCATCCCCTGCCTTGGTCTGAGTAAGCTAGGGCTATAAGTATGTACCACTGTGTCTGGCTAGTTTTGAGGTTTGTATACAATAATTCATTCTCTTTTACAAGATAAAAAACAGATTCTCGTATGTTCTAAAATTTTTAAAGCATTTAAAAATATTGATCTTAGTGGATTTATTTCTATATATGGAATAAAGATCCGACTTATTTATTTATTTATTTATTTATTTATTTATTATGTATACAATATTCTCTCTGTGTGTATGCTTGAAGGCCAGAAGCGGGCACCAGACCCCATTACAGATGGTTGTGAACCAACCATGTGGTTGCTGGGAATTGAACTCAGGACCTTTGGAAGAGCAGGCAATGCTCTCAACCTCTGAGCCATCTCTCCAGCCCCCTGACTTTATTTTTTCCTACTTGAATAATCAATCGTCCCAAGATCATTCAACTATTATTAGTACTGTATAGTAGGACAGCAAACCTAGTAATTCAATTCTCATCACAAAGCTGAGTTTCAAAAAAACCATCTTACATTTCTTGACCCTTTGCTCCCACATGTATTTTATCAGCAATTTGTTAAGATCTTTTTTCAAAAGTTTTGCCTAAAGCCCTACTTCCTTATATATATACAGTTTGGGAAACCTCATACTTTTGTGTACTGATTTTTCTGTCTGTGGTGGTTTGAATAATAGCCCCATAGCTAGGCATGGTGGTGCATGTCTTTAATCCCTGCACTTGGGAGGCAGAGGCAGGAAGACCTCTGAGTGTGAGGTCAGCCTGATTTGCAGAGCGCAGGACAGCCAGAGGTGTGAGAAGAGACCTTGTTTCAAACAAACAAACAAACAAACAAACAAAATTCAAGGTCATTCTCTGCTACGCGGGGAGTCTGAAGCCTACCTGGGCTTGTGAGACTCTGCCTCAATACACTCAAGCTAAGATTAGCCTACACTCTGCTTGCACTCGTGTTCAGTTTTGGTGTAGAATTTATACTTGCTCATAAAATAGGTGGTCATCTCTTCCTCTTTGACTTTTCTTATCATCAAATGGGGATGCTTTGTTCTCTGAAAGTATGAAAGTCGGGGAAAATTACAGGGACATGGGAAGGGAAAGGAGCTTCCCACCTCAGAGTCTAGCTGAAGTCCCTCACCAGCTAAGAGGAAGAATCACAGCAAATGAACATTGGCTATGAAGGGTCCACACAGAGATGGTGCTTTTCATAAAGTTTACATTAAAATGCCAACCAATCAGGCTTATGACCTGAAATGACTCTGGGAAGGGTCTTACTCCTCTCTGGACATTTTCTGGGAATCTCAAGATTACTAACATTGTTACATTTAAAAATGGCCTATCTTCTGCTTGCAGTGACCAAGAGCTTAACCATATCAACAGTAATCCTGTCAGGAGCCCCTCAGGAACTAGCCAGTGATCTCACTTAGGTTTCCTAGCAACCCTTTTAAGATAATAGCATCTGGCAGTGTGTGGTGGCACATGTCTTTAATCCCAAAACTCAGGAGGTAGAAGCAGGAAGAGTTATATGAGTTCCAGGCCAAGGAGGGTTACAAAGTGTAAGATCCTGTCTCAAAATGGCAACAAAACAAGATAATAGATTCAAAACCCACACAAAGCGTATAAATGACTACTGTAAAGACAACAAAATATGATTCTCAGAGAAGACCACACTTATACCTCCAGGGGATGCCTTCTTCCTGAGCACTGTTCTTTCTCTTAAAATCTGCTTAAAATCTGTATTAAAGTATATTTAATAAATTTCATCTTGGTTTGATATAGAAATTCTTTTCTGTGTTGATGCCAACGATTCAATTTTATCCAACTCCTTAAAAAGATATGGGACTCCCTAAGACTGAAAGTAACAGTGTGGAGCTGTCCCCCATCCCGATCACCCTTAACAACATCTTTGGAGGGTAAGAACAATCTAAACTCAGCCTTATTTTATGTTCATGTTTCCTTTTGCTTTACTCATTTTGAGCAAAAGCAATATCACAATCTATTATTTTCTTTTCAAAGTGTATATACTCCCCAGCAGTTAATTTATTATCTGGCTCCTGTTAGAATATAGGTTCCATGGGAATGTGAATCTTGGCTCTGACTAATAGTCCCCTTCAAAGAATAAGGCTGTACCCAGTATGCGTCAGGTGCTTACTAAAATTCTGTGGGATGATAGTTCATCTAACATCAACTTCACTGCCCAGTTCATAGACTGCATTGGTGTCAAACCTCTTCTGGGTTGTGGGTATGTTTCCTTTTCACTGTTCACATACTTAATCTCCAACATTCATCTCTTTGTCTATTTTATTATCAGAGAAATAAAACTTCTAGTTTTACTGATTCCCACATTTCTTCATTCCTGCCCATCTAACGCCTCAGATTTTCTTTTCCTAGCTTCCTAAGTTGGGTACTTTAGTTTGTTTTAATATTATAGTTGTTATTATTATTTCTTCTTACCATCATCATAACTGTTTTGGTTGTTGACACAGTGTGTTACTTTGTAGTTCAGACTGCTTTTACCCCCATGATCCTCCTGCTTCAGTCTTCTAAGTGCTCAGGTTACAGATGGTAACACCACTCTTTAGTTTATTTTAAACTGCTTATTTTTGAAAATATGCATTCATTTGATGTGTATGAATCTTTGCCTATAGGTATGTACACTAGTACTTATGTACCCGGTATCCTTGGAGGCCAAAAGAAGGCACTGGATCCACTGAGGCCTGAATGAGAGAGGTTGTGAGCCATTGTATGTGTGCTGGGAACCAAACCTGTGTCCTCTGTACTTAAAAGAAGTTAAGTGCTTTATTGGGCCATCACTCTAGTCCAGAATTGATTATTTTTAAAATAAAATTACTCTAAGTAACCCTATGAGCTACAGCACACTGCACATGAGAATTTATTTTTTGAACATCTGACAGAAGTTGTTGTCTCAACAACTTAAGTAGGTTAAGTAGGAAAGCTCTGCCTTACTTAGCCAACACCCAGGGTATAGATAGCTACAGTCCTATCTTGGATGAAATGAAATCTATGTGTGCTTATTAGTCCAAGCTTAACTCAGAATTGAGTATATTAAAAAAACAAGTACAAGTTGAACATTAAAAAAGTAAATTTCATACCATACTTTTAGTTTCAAAAGTGGCATTTTTATATATACAGGTCCATAAACAGAATTTTAAAAATATTTGCCCTGGCTGGGCAGTGGTAGCACACACCTTTAATCCCTTTAATATGTGCTTGGGAGGCAGAAGCAGGTAGATCTCTGTTGAGTTCAAGGCCAGTCTGGTCTACAGAGCGAGTTCCAGGACAGCCAGAGCTGTACAGAGAAACCCTGTCTCAACCACCCTCCCGCAAACAATACTTGATTGTTTTTAAGGATTCTTTAAACATTTCGATTTGAACATTTAGCTTTTTATCATCCTAAAACCAATATGGTCCAACTGATCTTTCTCTTAGTATCCATTCCTCAGTTATCAGTTATCAGACACTTCTTTTCCCCCTCTGAGCACTGTTTTCATAATGCCGTTCCCTATTTAAAATCTGCACTTCTTTCCAGCTCTCTAGGTACTGGGGCCTCACATGAGGGGGTCTACGACCTTCTTTCTAAATTCAATCACTTCTTTATTTTAATCTTTACCTTTTTAAAAAAAAGATGGGGTTTCATGTAGCCTAGCCTGGCTGCAAACTCACTATGTAGAAGAGCATAACCTTCAATGCCTGATCCTTCACCTTGAGTGCTAGAATTATAGAATGCAGGCATGCACCAACATGCCCAGCTTTGAAGAATTCCCTGCATTCTTCAATCATTACATTTGAGAATTTTCTCTGTCTGCTTGCTAGCAAGTCTTTCACTATAAGGGACAGGGTCTTTCTTGTAGGGATATAGCCCCACCCATTGGGGGCGTGTTCGCCTTGGGCTAATGTTTACTGATAAATCTGCCGGGCGTGATCCCAGCAGCCCTTTTTGCTCTGCTTCTCCTGTTCTCCGCGGGAACCTGTGGTCCTGTAAGTCTATTTCCTTATTAAAGCTGTATATATTTTTATAATCTTTCTGCATTCATTTATGCCACCACATTTTGGCGCCCAACGTGGGGCTATTTTGCCCCTGTCCCGGCACAGGGGGGACGCAAGCTCCATGGCTCAGTGGTTAAGAGCATTGCCTGCTCTTCCAAAGGTCCTGAGTTCAATTCCCGGCAACCACATGGTGGCTCACAACCATCTGCAATGGGGTCTGGTGCCCTCTTCTGGTCTGCAGACATACACACAGACAGAATATTGTATACTGTATACATAATAAATAAATAAATAATTTTAAAAAAAAAGAAGAAGAGGAGGAAGAAGGGGGATTAACTGGTTTTATGGGATGATTGGTTTTTGTGAATTACTGTTTATAGAAAATTGTATTGGTACTGTTTCTTGCATATTGATATATTGAATATTGAATGTGAGTGTTACTACCTTTGTATGAGTATGCTTATAACTTTGTCTATATTGTATTGATACATCTACCATATTACAATGTACATTTCTACCTCTGATACTATGACATTGTTTACAGTTGAAGATCATTGTCTTCATATATTGCACAGTTGTTTATTCTTTTAGTCTTCAAATTAGATAGGTATTGAGAATTATATGTTTGTCATATTTATTTTTAAGTTAATCAGGTCTTTTAGTTACATAGAGATTATATTTAGTATAGATAGTATGATTTTCAGCCTCTTCAAAGAGCTGTAGAAAATGGCCTTTAATCTAACCTAAAATTTCTGTGCCAACGAGACACAATTACTCCTGGCAACGCCACTCTACTCCCGAGAGAACGTTGAGCACCAAAGACACTCCACTGGGAGCTTGTCTTCTTGGCAGAACTGGCCTTTGGGTTAAGAAAAGCCCATACCTCAACTTCTGACAAAAATACAGAATATCCCTAAGTGGATAAAACAGGATTGTCTTATTCTGCCAAGACAGGGTAGGATAGCTCTAAAAATGGTATGCCAGTTATGTTAGGCCTTAGCCAAAGTTGGTTGACTCAACATTGCAAACGAGACTTTGGGTGATTGCCCAGGTAGTCAGTTGTCTCTGTCAATTGTTGCACATTTTGGATATCTCTCGATTGTTAAGTAATATTTATTCCCTTCTCAGATCTTTGACGGAGTTAAAGATTATATAATTGTAGTTACTCTTTATGTTATTTAGACTCCTTGAGATAAAATGTTTAACAAAACTTTTGTTCTCAATATTGTTTGTTATATTTATTATTTGTTATTATTGTATATAGTTGTATTTGGTTTAGTTCTATCTTATTTAGACAAAAGGGGGAGATGTAGAGATATAGCCCCACCCATTGGGGGCATGTTCGCCTTGGGCTAATGTTTACTGATAAATCTGCCGGGCGTGATCCCAGCAGCCCTTTTTGCTCTGCTTCTCCTGTTCTCTGCGGGAACCTGTGGTCCTGTAAGTCTATTTCCTTATTAAAGCTGTATATATTTTTATAATCTTTCTGCATTCATTTACGCCGCCACACTTTCTAGTCTAGTTTAATACTATCTGCAGAGGAGTTACTATTCACACTACATGCTGTCTTCCTGACATTATTAGAAGGGAAAAGAGTTGTTGGACAGAGTTGAGGTATATAGCTCAGTGGCAGAGTGTATACTGAGCATTTGTAAGGTCCTGGGTTCCATCCCCAGAACAATAAAATACAACATAATGTACATAAAAATAAAAATATTAAGAAGAGCTGCTGATGAGTCAACAAGGTAGCTCAGCTGATAAAGGTGCTTGCTACCAAGCCTGATTTGAGTTTAGTCCACAGAACCCACATTATAAAATGATAAAACTCACCCCTGAAAGTTATCCTCTGACCTCACAAGCATGTTGTGGCACACAAGCCCACACACGCCACTAGTCACAGGTTACAGAACCATAACCCCATTCTACAGTTGTTTTTCTTCTCATTACTCAGCTCCTTCCTACTACAGATAACTGGGAGCCACGGCAATGTTTTCATTTGAGCATACTGAGTTGTATGTAGCCACCATTGGATAGTTTAACATACCACTTCCCCTCCACACTTCGGCCAGGTGGCAACTGCCCTCTCCAGGTTCCTTGCAGAATTCTACAACATCTCGACAGGTGGTTTCTGGTGTTATAGGAACTTCTGTTAAAATCTGTTCATTGTTGCTCAAGAACACGGTTAATATCATCTGTGAGAGAGAAGATTAGAATCACAGTTTAGATTCCTCATATATAAATTAAATAATAAAGAGCTCATTATTTTTAACTGTTTATGTTAGCAAACACAGTTGCAGGACTGAGGGATGGCTTAGCAGTTAAGTACACTTGATTTTCTTGCAGAGGATCTAGATTTGATTTTCAGCACACACATGTCAGCTTACATCTGTTCACAACTCCAGACCCAGGGGATTCAATGCCTTCTTCTGACCTCTGTGGGCACCAGGCATGTGTGCAGTACACAGGCATGCATATAATCAGAACACTCATATACTCACTCTCACACATAAAATAAAATTAAAACTCTTTAAAAAAAATCACATTCCAGACTGCTGAGATGGCTCAGTGATAAAGGCACTTTCTGCCAAGTTCAATGACCTGAGTTCAATCCCGTGTTTAACATGGAGGACTACATGGTGGAAGAACAGATTCCCCAAAATTGTCCTCCAACCTCCATATGTATGCATGGCACATGCACGCGTGCGCGCACACACACACACACACCCTCCAAAAAGTAGGAACTGGTCTGGGGAGATAGATTAGTCAATAAAATGCTTGCCTTGTAAACACAAGGACCTAAATTAGATACTCAGAACCCACATAAATAACCAGGCATGGTAGCATATTTGTAATCCAGTACTAAGGAGGTGATGACTCTTGGAATACTGGGACTCGCAGCCAAACAACAGACAGTGCTTCAAAAACCAAGGTGGACCAGGTGTGTTGGCACAAGCCTTTATTCTCAGTACTCTGGTGGCAGAGGCAAAAGTATTTCTAAGAATTCCAGGACAGGTAGAGCTGCATAGGGAAATCTTGTCTCAAAACAAACTAAAAAATTGGATGGCATCCCAAGAAGAACACACTCTGGCCTGCCTGCCTACACACACACACACACACACACACACACGCAGTCCCACACATGAACATATTTCATACACACATACAAAGGCACCATGTACCCACACATATGAACATACTCAGCATAAACATACACAGGCCAGGTGGTGGTGGCGCACGCCTTTAATCCCAGCACTTCGGAGGCAGAGGCAGGTGGATCTCTGTGAGTTTGAGGCCAGCCTGGTCTACAAGAGCTAGTTCCAGGACAGGCTCCAAAGCTACAGAGAAACCTTGTCTCAAAAAAACAAAACAAACAAAAACAAAACAAAAATCAAACAAACAAAAATACATAGGTGCGTGAACCCACACATATGTACATGTACGAAGACATAAAAATAGGAGCATATCTATAATTAAGAGACAAGTACTAACAAATGTTAACAAAGACATGAAGAAACAGGAAACCTGCACACTTGTGGTGGAAATGTACAATGGCACAGCCATTCTGAATAACAACGCAGCAGCAGTTCCTTACAATACAAAGCACAGATTAATGACACGGCCCAGCAATACCACTTCTGAGTACCCATTGAGAGGAGTAATATCTGTCCGCACAAAGCATTCCATAGAAATCTCATGGCAGCTTTGTTCATTCATAATAACCAAAGAAGAAACAATTCAAATGTCTGCCAACTGACCACCAACAAGAAAATGTGGCCTACCACACAACAGACTGTCACGGATGAATTCTGAACACATTATATAAATGGAAGAGGTCAGAAACAAAAAACAAAACAAAACCACACATAGTATAGAATTCTGTTTATATCCACAACAGTCAAATCTATCAATAGTGACAGAAAAGTTTTAAAATGATTAGACTGTGGCAATGGTTCCACAGCTTTGTATATTTGCTGAAGATTGCGGAATTGTTCACTTAAAATAGGCATTATTTACTTGTCTGTTTATTTATTTATTCATTTGTTTTTGAGATAGGTTCTCACTATGTAAACCAGGTGACTTCAAACTCCCAGAGATCCACCTGCTTCTGCTGGGATTAAGGCTACACTATCTGGCCTAAAATAGGCTAAACTTACAGCATACAAACTGTTCCTCAGAAAGCTGTTTTACAAAGTGGGTTCTACACAACTTTAAGAAAAGGCAATCAATTCTTATGTAGCACAAACCCTCAAATGAGACACTCAAGCTCTCTCATTTGCTGTGTGCTGATTTTGCTGCCACTGCTGGAAAAGGCTTTATTTCTCATTCTCAATTCTCAGCAGGAACTCTGGGAATATTCTTTTAAGGCAAGGGCTCTGACTCTGTTCAGGCAAAGCTTTAGACTCCTCCTACTTCCACTTCCTAGTGTAAAAGGAACTGTGGAATAGCACAGATAACTGATATGAAGAAGACAAAAGAAAAGAAAATTTAGTAGCTTACTGGGTAGGTAATAAGTAAGGAGCTTATAGAAGTCATGGAAAGGATCTACCAAGTTGGGGATGGACAGCCTGTTGTAAAAATAAATCTGCTGGCCTGGCCTGTCACCTGGGTACCCTGTCCCTTTAAGAGACAAGCCCCACCCACTGCCAATCCCCCCACTTCTCTCCCCACCTCCAGCCCACATTCGTACTCCCTCCCCCACCTCTTCCTCTTTCTCTCTCCCTCTCTGTCTATCTCTCCCTCTACTGAAGAGGTTAACTACTGCCTCACTCCCTTCTCCTTTTCCCCACTTCTTTCTTCTCTCCCTTCTCGTTCTTTTCTATCCCCTCTTCTCTCTCTTCCCCTCCCCTCCATAATCCCTCATTCTTATGCCATTCTCAATACCCACTAAATAAACTCTATGCTCAAGCTCGCTCCACATGGCGTATCTGTCTCTCATCTGCCAGGGTCGCATGGCTATTAATGATAACACAGCCATCAGAAAGACCCTTAGTTTTTCCATGTGCTGACTCTAAGCTCCTTCTGGGTCTGACATACTATGACTCTATGTACTGATTTAAAACCTCAGAAATGTAGACTGGAGAGATGATTCAGCAGTTAAGGGAACTTGCTGCTCTCACAGAAGATCTAGATTGAATTCCTAGCAACCACATGGCATTTAACAAGTGTTTAAACTCCAGTTCCAGGATATCTGATACCCTCTTCTGGTCTCTGAAGTTTCCTGCATATACTGCACACACACACACACACACACACACACACACACACGAAGGCAAACACTCATCATACACATAAATAATAATTTTTTTTAAAAAAGAAAAAGACAAACAAAAACTACACTCTGTCTCTGGACGCATCACCACTGTTACTACTGAAGCCTAAGGCAGCACCTCTGCTCAGGCTTAGATCTTTGTGCACTCTTCCTTGTCCACACATCACTTTGTCTACACACACACTGCTCTGATATCACATCGTGCTCTTCATTCCCCTATTCCAGCCACACTGGCCTTTTCACTCTTTCACCTGGCAGGTCATCTGCTGTTTGGTTAGGGCACTCCACTCAGCTACTCACAGCTGGAACAGTCTCTTCTTTCAGCACTTAACAGAGAAGCTTTCCCTAACTGACCCATCTAAAGGAGCTCCACTCTCTTGACACAGGGAGCAGTTCAATTGCTTATTCCCTGCTTCCTGAAAGCAGGGATCCTGGTCAGTCTTCAGCTGTGTCATTAGTACCGGAATCAGGACCAGGCACAAACTATGAACTACACAAGTCCCAATTGTATGATTTTTTTTTTATAGGACTGCCAAATCTGAAGGATATGTGCTTGTCTGCCTTTTCATCTTCAAGGCTTCTTCACAAAGGACAAGAGAATCTTTAGCCCTTTACCTACTGAGTTACTCCACATAACAGAAGGAAAGTATCAGGATGAAAGCCGGAAGACATGATTAATACAAGAACATAATTTTTGGCAGATTCCCTCATACCTAGACATCTGGAGGCCTCTAGTCAAATTCCATCTTCCCACAAGGTGGCGCTGCATGGCAAGAGGGAGCAAGTCCCCATTTGGAATAACAAGAGGTAAGTCAGGTGTGATGTATTCAGCAATTTAAAGAAGGAAGATCAGGAGTTCAGGGCTGGCCCCAGCTACATAGAGAATTTGAGTACGGTCTAGCCTACATGAGACCCATTTCAACTTTTAAAAAAGATGTAATTATGACTGGAAATTGATCACGTTTCAAAGGAAGAATGGGCCTTCATAAAATGTTGAACAACTTCAAAATAAGTAAGCTTAAAGTCTGAAAGGTGCATTTCACCTCTTTAGAAACAGATATGTTTAAACACATAGCATCTAATTCATTAAAGGGTTCTGATATTAGGTTCTCACTAGCCCTATCACTAAGGTAATAGCACTGTTTTTATTTAAGTATTGAACACTAAAAATATGTTCTATACCAGATATGGTGGTGCACACCTGTGATCCCAGCACTTGGGTGTTGGTGTAGGAAGGCAAAGCTCATCCCTGGCTACTTAGTGAATCTGAAGGCAGGCCAGGTTACATTTTTTTTTTTTAAAAAAAAATACACATCATTTATGTATACACACATTTTATCCTATAAAAATTTCACTTTACCAATCTGAACTGGCAAAATCTGGTATACATTATTCCCAAGAATACATTAACAGTGCCCCTTTCACCTCATTCACTCAGTTCCTTTTGTATTTAAAATCACATCATTTGAGACTCACCTGAAACCTACTAGGAATGCCAAACTTGAGTATACAAATTTTCATAAAGCCTAGATAGTCCACAACAAGGGCTCAAAACTTAGTGATAGTTTAGACTATAAAAGAGTATGTATACATATTTTGGCACTCTTTCTCACCAGTGTTGAGAAATGACAATCACTTTATAGGCATCATCCTTCTCTATGACTATTACAGAAGCCAAACTTGGGCTAAGCATTACACTGTAGGATAGCAGCATTGAAAAAATGAAGAGAGGGACTGGAGAGATGGCTCAGCAGTTAAAGAGTACTGTCTGCTCTTCCAGAGGACCCGGGTTCAATTCCAAGCACCTACATGGCAGTTCACAGCTGTCTGTAGCTCCAGATTCCAGGGAATCTGACACCCTCACGCAGACATACATACAAGGCAAAACATCGATACACATAAAATAAGAATATGGAGCCAGGCAGTGGTGGAGGACACCTTTAATCCCAGCACTTGGGAGGCAGAGGTAGGTGGATCTCTGTGAGTTCAAGACCAGCCTTGTCTACAAGAGCTAGTACCAGGACAGGCTCCACAGCTACAGAGAAACCCTGTCTCAAAAAACAAAAACAAACAAACAAAAAAGAAAATGAAGAG
Organism: Chionomys nivalis; assembly: GCF_950005125.1. Taxonomy (NCBI): domain Eukaryota; kingdom Metazoa; phylum Chordata; class Mammalia; order Rodentia; family Cricetidae; genus Chionomys; species Chionomys nivalis. The sequence goes on along the minus strand of NC_080095.1, from coordinate 15,579,816 downwards.
GTCTCAAGAGATGGCTCAGTGGTTAAGGGCACTTGTCATTCTTATAGAAGACCCAGGTTCAATTCCCAGTACCCACATGAGGTGGTTCGCAGCCCCCTATAACTCTAGTTTCAAGGGAACCAAAGACCCCTTTTCTGGATTCTATGGACACCTGCACTCATGTGGCACATATCACATGAACATATATATAAATAAAAAAATAAATCTTTCCAGGCAGTGGTGGTGTACTCCGGAGTCAGAGGAAGGCAGATCTCTGATTTTAAGGCCAGCCTGATCTACAAAGTCAGTTCCAAGACAGTCAAGGCTGTTACACAGAGTAACCTGTCTCAAAAAACAAGCAAGCAAACAAACAAACAAACAAAAATCTTAAAAAGAAAATGAAAAGACAAGTCTCGGACTGAGAAGATATCTACAAAGTGTACAGGTGATAAAGGACTTACAGCATAAACATAGACATTTCTTAAAATTCAATATAGAAACCACATACTTTTCCAAAGGGACAAATGATGTAAAGAGACATCTGAGCAAAAACAACATAGAAACGCCATATATCACATATAAAGATGTTCATCATCACAGTTCATAAGGGAACTGTTATCAACACAATGAGATATACTGCTCACCTATCAAAATGGCCAAAGGCAAAACACTGGCATACAAATACCAGTCTGTTAAACGACCCTAACATTAAGTCCTCAATAGTCCTTGTGGTAGTTTGAAAGTAACTGGCCCCCATAATTTCACAGGGAGTGGCTTTGTTGGAGTGGGTATGGTCTTGTTGGAGGAAGTGTGTCACTTATGGGGGTGGGCTTTGAGGTTTCCTATACTGCCCACTGTGTCAGTTGACTTCCTGTTCCCTGCGAGATGTAGGATTTTCAGTTCTTTATCCAGCACCACATCTGCCTGCATACACCATGTTCCCTGCCATGATGATAATGGGCTGACTGAACCTCTGAAACTGTAAGCAAATCCCCTAAATTAAATGTTTTCTTATAAAAGTTGTTGTGGTCATGGTGTCTCTTCACAGCAGTAAAACACAAACTAAGACAGTACTATCAAATCTTCTCACGTCACCAATTAAGGCAATGGGCAAAAGAAACTCAGTAGTAGATTATGCTATAACCACTTTGGAAAAAGACAGTAATAATTTTCTATAAAACAAAAACAGAGATCAACAGAGGTCACACCTGCAACTCTAGCACTTGGGAGGCTGATGATGCAGGAAGATTGTGCTATAAGTTCAAGTTAAGTTACAGGCCTGTCTAGATACAGTGTCTCAAAACTTCTCCTCAAAAACACTTTTCCCACATGATTTAGCAAGCATGAGCATTCGTGGCATTCACTCAAACAAACTGAAAATTTATTTCCACACAAATGCCTGTAACAGTTCTCAAAATTGTCAAAATTTGTAAATAACCAAGATGGAAATAATCATTCATCCTTAAGTAGATGACTGGATTAACAAATTGTGATATATTCAGATAACGGAGTATTATTAAGCAATAAAAGGGTATGTGCCATCAAACCACGAAATGACAAGGAAGACCCCTAACTATAAGCTGCTGGGTGTTAACTGGTCAGAAAGGCTATTTATACCCTGTGGGATTCCAACTACATGAGATTCTAGGAAAGCAAAACAATAGAGCCAGGACTGGCTATGGCTTGGAAAGCAAGACCTGAGCAAGACTGCAGGGGCTTTTAGGGCAACAATGTTGTTCTGAATGACACTAGAAGTGTGGGCTCATCACAGAAAACTGTACACCACCACGAGTAAAGCCTGGCATCACCTAAGAACCTCAGGCAACCAAAACCGGTCAGCACTGGTCCATCATTATAACAGATGGACCACAGTAATACACTTTATTGGTAATAAGAAAGAGGAGGTCTGCGGGGGAGGACCAGGAAGCAGGGGAGGAAAAATTAGTTTCTGTTTCATTTTTTGCATTCCTAAAATTGATGTAAAATAGTCTTTAACTTAAAATAAAAACAACAGTATATAAATCTGGCTAGAATATATGCAGACATTTTGACCACATGTAGAAGTAAGTGTATGGGGGGGGGGGATACATGTGTAAGAACTAAGTCACCTTGTAAAGTGGTTTTTAGTGTATACCATGGTCCAATAGTTTGAAAAAAGTGCTAGGACAGTCTGTAAAAACACAACAGAACTTGCATAAAACTAAAGGAAGAGTCGCTGCACTAGGAAAATCGCTGCTACCACTGGTTTTCAGTCTTCTTAGTATGGTGCTGTGGGTTTTTCACATCCTCGATTTCTGTGCTTCCTCTGCCTTACAGTTACTGCTCTTCACTTTACACATTAGGAAAAGGGGCTTGGAGAGGTTAAATAATATGACCAAGTCATGGAGCTAACAAATACTAGAGAGAGAACTTAACTCACTGCCTGACTCCAAAGTTAAGACACTCTGAACCAGTTCTCCAAATCACTTCTCCAGTGCTTCAAAATCAAAAACAGAAAGGGCTAGAGAGATGGCTCGGTGGTTAAGAGCACTGGCTGCTCTTCCTGAGTTCAATTCCCAGCACCCACATGGTGACTCACAACCATCTATAATAGGATCTGATGCCCTCTTCTGGCCTCATACAGAGCACTCTTACATAAAATAAAAATAACTTTTAAAATTTTAAAAAAAGGAAGAAAATCACTGAAAGTTTTAATAATTATTCTCTTGATTGTATAATCTTCCAATATTTGTTTACATTTCAATTAGCCACGTTTTTACCTAGTATTTTTATTTAAAATTATCAAGTGTATACCGCGAGCTTTTCCCCATGTAATACAGTGTGGGAATAAGAACAAAGAATCATAGCATTTTCCCCAATTAACCACAACAATGAAACAGAAAAATTATTTGACTTAAACCATACAAATGTTCTAACTAATGTTCTTGATTTTTTTCAAGAATTTACATTAGGTATACCAACAAATCTCAGACTGAGACTTCCTCTTTTTACACACTGTTGGATAAAACTTAAGAAAATACATCCCTGAGAGGTTTTTGGTGGTGCTAAGACTGGGTCTCTCTGCTGTCCAGGCTGGTCTCCTTCTTGCTGATACAAGTAGTCCTCTTACCTTGGCATTCCAAGAGGCAGGAACCACAGGCAAGTACCCCCATGTCCAGCCCTGTGATTATTCTGGTGGTGCAGGGGATGAAACCAAAGGCTCAAGTTGGCAAGTATGCTATCATTTTACTATATTCCTACCTCATATGTAATTTTATCTATATACACAAATACCCAAGCGAATTACATATGTACATTACATATAAACCCAAACTCACAGTATCATTTGTAACAGCCCAAAATAGAAATAGCCCAAACTTACAAAAATACTTTTAAAAATTTTTACTTCTATTGCTGTGTCTGTTACCTGTGTGTTCATGCCTATAGAAGCCAGAAGAGAAGGACTGACAGACCCCCAGAGCTGGAGTTAGAGACAGTTGTGAACACTAGATGTGGGTGTGCTGTCTTCAAAAAGCACAGCAAATGCTCTTAGCTGCTGAGTTATTTCTCTAGTCCCAACAGCTCAAACTTATAAATGGTTGAATAACTGATATGCTCAGAACTCAGAACATTATTTGACCAGAAAAAGAAATGGAGTGAAGGTTACAACACAGACAACCCTTGGAAAGAGAGCAAATAAAGTCAGATGAAAAAAGTCACTAAATGAATGATTCTATTCATATGAAACGCCTGGAACAAACCAACTCACAAAGACAGGAAACAGAATATTGCTTGCCAGGAGCTGCAGGGAATGAGAAATAGCAAGTGATACTGAATAAAAAAACATGGTTTCTTTGGGAGATTAAGACACTAAACAATTATAAATAGTGGTAATAATTGTACAGCTTCGAATATATTGAAAGGATGAATTGTATGGTGTTATCATTATCAATACATATGTAGTTATATCAATCCAACCTATCAGAACTTTTTTCTCTCACAGAAGCAGCTTAAACTATTCTAGTAGGGCATGGCACAACAGGCCCATGCTCCCAATGATCAGGGACTAAGACAGGAGAATCCTGAACTTGAAGCCAGTCTTTGCTACATAGCGAGACCTTTTCTCTAACAATAACAAATTATATTATTTCTTTGTATATATATTTCTTCCTTTCTGTAACATGCATTTATAGTCAACACAAATCCTGTTTTGTCATGTCTGCAAACATAAAAATTCACTATTAATCCTTTCCCTAGTTGAAAAACAGGGCTTAAAATAAAGACAATTAAGCTAAGGATATACAGCTCAGAGGTAGAATGCATGCTTGGCAGGCATGAAGGCCTAGCATAAGAAAAAAATTTACCAAAATAGTACTCTTAAAGAGTACTTTTTACAGAATCAGGTGTATATCCACAACACAACCAAGGCATAATTTCCAAAGGAAATAGTAAATCCCAAATCCCTTCTTATTTTTACAACAGACTGTTAACTGTCTTTTAGGAGTACACTGGCTCTTGAAAGTCGTAACACTCTGAATCTGCTTATAAGTGTGTGAGCTATTGTTTTTAAATGTTTCTTGCCATAAGAAACTAATCAAGAGTGCAGTGTGGAGCACACGCCAGTGCCTGTAGACTGTCTGTTTGCACAGGGAAAATGCCTAAGCAGATGACCTGGAGGCCTTGATAAACTCCACTGGGCACTGATGACAGAACTGTGATAAGACACCTCATGAAACAAGACAGATGCTACGGTTGCCACAGAGTGACAGGGTAAAGCTTTACCTAATTAGGTGTGTTCCATAAGGGGCAGTCAGTGTTAGCAACTTTAGATAGCAACTGTCAATAGGATTAAGAATATACTGTGAAGATAAAGACTGATATAGATATAAATAATTTACAGTGGTATGGATTATAAGGTCAATTTTGTTATGTGTATATGTATTTCTGATATTGATTAAGGTATTGTGATTATGTAGTTCATTTAAAAATGTAATGTAAAATAGAAAATATAGGTTGTTAATGGATAATCGTCAATAATAGTCAAGCTTGTAATCATGTTAGTTAGATTTTCTAGATATATAGAGATATATTTCAATTAGATAGGCATTCTTCATATCTTTCAAAGACTACAGAACATGGCATTTAAAATATTTTAATAACTTAGGGCTTTTCATGACAATGAGACACATCTGCTCCTGTCAGCACCAATCTACTTCAAGAGGAAGATGGGCATCGAAGAGGATCCTTATGGAGTTTGATAGCCATTTGGGCAAGAAACTGCTCTTGCATAAACTGATACATAAACTGGACACAGAGAACCCACAGAGAGAGGACTGCTAAACTTGACTAAAGGTGAGATGATCTTTCGGGGTTCCTGATTTATAAAAGAGTCTACAAGACATTCTACAGGACACAGCAGATAGTGACTAAACTGTCTTTAAAATTTCCTGCCTCATAAAAATGTCTGCTAAATACTATGGCCTGTAGGCTAAAGATGGATGCCCCAATGGTACAAAAAAACTTTGGGTGACTGTCAGGCAGTGAGATGTCTCTGTCATTTCTAAAACTTTGGATTTCTTGTTTGCTTTGGTAATATTATATCCTTCTGGAGTCTTTGATGGAGTTAAAAAATGGTTAGTTATAGTTATAGTTTTCCTTAGTTATGATAAAAGATAAAATAGATATAAATATTGTAACTGTAATTCTTGCTTAATAACTGTTTTGCTATATATAATCTTACTATGTTAAAGTGAAAGCCTTTCTTTTTTGTTTAAACAGAAAAAGGGGAAATGATGGAGGTGGGTCATCTTTCTATCTGTTGTTTCATTGGTTAAGTAATAAAGAAACTGCCTTGGCCCCTTTAATAGGACAGAAAATTAGGTAGGCGGAGTAGACAGAACAGAATGCTGGGAGAAAAAAGCCGAGTCAGGAGTCGCCATGATTCTCCCACTCCAGACAGATGCAGGTTAAGATTCTCCCTGGTAAGCCAGCTCATGGTACTACACAGAATATTAGAAATGGGTTAGATCAATATGTAAGAGCTAGCCAATAAGAGGCCGGAACTAATGGGCCAGGCAGTGTTTAAAAGAATACAGTTTCCGTGTAATTATTTCGGGGCATAGGTTAGCCATGCGGGCGGCCGGGTGCCGGGGAGGTAGCCCACCGCTCTTAGTACAACAAAAGACTAAATACTAATTTAACAGGTTCATTTGTAAAGTTTGTTATATTAAAATAAGAGGGGACTGGAGAGATGGCTCAGTGATTTAAGAACACTCGCTGTTCTTCTAGAGGATTGTGGTTGGATTCCCAACAGCTAATGGTGGCTCACAAACAGCAACCTCAGGAGATAGATGCCCTCTACTGGCTTCCTCAGGCATGCCAAGGTACACCAACTTATACACAAGCAAAGCAACCCATATAAACTAGAGTAAAAAAATAAAATTAAAAAAAAAAAAAAGACATGCCTTTAGTCCTAGCACTTAGGAGGCAGTGACAGGTAGATCTCTGTGGGTTCGAGGTCAGTCTGGTCTACTGAGTGAGTTCCAGGACAGCTAAGACTACCAGTGAGGCCCTATCTAGAGGGAGTTAAAAAGAGGAAAAAGAGGAGTAGCAGGAGGAGGGGCACCCTTACTTAAGCCTAGTTATCAACTTTACAAAGTAAGACCCAGAAGCTTCAAAATAAAATTTCAAAATAAATACTTTATACTCAAGAAAATTATTTTTATGTGATGGAGGTGGGTCATCTTTCTATCTGTTGTTTCATTGGTTAAGTAATAAAGAAACTGCCTTGGCCCCTTTAATAGGACAGAAAATTAGGTAGGCGGAGTAAACAGAGAAAATGCTGGGAGAAAGAAGCCGAGTCAGAGAGTCGCCAAGATTCTCCCACTCCAGACAGACGCAGGTTAAGATCTTTCCTGGTAAGCCAGCTCGTGGTACTACACAAAATATTAGAAATGGGTTAGATCAATATGTAAGAGCTAGTCAATAAGAGGCTGGAACTAATGGGCCAGGCAGTGATTAAAAGAATACAGTTTCCGTGTAATTATTTCGGGGCATAAGCTAAGCCATGCGGGTGGCTGGGTGCCGGGGACGCAGCCCCGCTGCTCTTATTACAACATTTATGTTTAGAGTAGGGTATAACAGAATTGTAATTTTTCCCAAATATTACAAGATATACAAATATAGACAAGACATTCTATAAAGTATTTACAATAAGAATGAAATTTGTAACAGGATATCTAACATCAAAGGTCTTTTGCTACCGGATATGGCGGCACACTCCTTTAATCCCAGCAGAGGCAGAGGGAGGCAGAGGGAGGCAGAGGCAGGCAGATCTCTGAGTTAGAGGCCAGTCTGGTCTATAGAGCTTGTTCCAAGACAGCAAGGACTACACAGGGAAACCCAGCCTTGAAAAACCAAGATAAATAAATAAACAAACAAACAAATAAATAAATAACCAAAACAAACAACAGCAAAGACCAAAGGAATTCTGCCATTTATTAGTATTACAAAGCTATCATTATCATTTTAGTGCTTACTGAAGGGGGCAGGCCCTCTTTTTCTAATTGTGCTACATCATTTAACCCTCCCGACAATCTGTGGGCCATTTCTGGGGAGATCCACCCTAATGGCAGGCTAAACTGTCCAAAGTCACAAGAGGAAGAACCAGAGACTAGGAGCTAACCCAGAGCTGGCTTCAGAGCACATGCTTGAGTAGTTCTCAAACAACTCAGGATCACTTCAAAACCAAACTAGACAAGCTCAACGTTTCCATGAAACTGTACAGTAAGTTTCATACAAAAGTTATCAGCTCAGAATATAAAGCTAAACTTCTTTAAATGAAAGAACTCACTTCATAGGCATCATGTGCAAACTGCTTTGAATAAAAAGCATTTTAAGCATGACTATAAACAGCCAACAGCCCTCACTCCTTCAGAGAAACTTCCCACTGAAAAACGGAAATGAGAGAAAGCCTGATGCCTTCCTACTCTGGGAATGCACTCTGCTTTAGTTCTGAGAACGAAACCTAGGACCTTACATAGGCAAGCCCTCTACCTGTTTCTTCTTTTAAAATTTTAAGTAAATGTCTCAGTAAGCGGCCCAGCCTGGCCTTGAACATGCTCACAGCCCAGTAGGCCCTGAGCTTGAACTCCTGCCTCAGGCTCCCAAGTTACTGGGAATACAGGCCTGTGACCATCAAAGCTGATGCATGGACCTGACCCGAGTCCTGAGGTCTGGGTCTGCTAAAGTAACAGAGGTCCTCATAAATCCCATGCACTACTGGGCATGGCGATAGATGCTTTTAATCCCACTCTAAAGGAAACAGGGGTAAACGGATCGCTACGAGTTCAAGAAAAATCCATGAACAATTTGCAGAAATTTATTCACATTCCTTTTAAAGAGAAAATTCTATATTCCAATTTATATGAAAAAAACATATAGCCACATGAGTTTTCATATTATTACATAGCTATAATTACTGTTTTTCCAAAAAAGTTGTATCATGAATGGCTAACTGCTGGATGTTGGTAGACAAGCAGCCCTACTTTTTCACAAAGGAGAAAGCTAAGTATTTTTCTCAGTGTCTATAAAATACACATGCATTTGGTCCTCACAGAAATCCTGGTGACATCAATTGAGATGCCTTCAGTCAGTTCATCCCCTCTGCTCAGGACTCAGCTGCCAGAGATCACACTTATTTTATGTGGCACATCCCTCTTGCCATTGTTCACTCAAAACAACAACAAACCAACCAAACAAACAAACAAAAAAAAACAACCTGCTTTTGTACCACAAATATTCTGAGTACCTACAATGTGCTGAGGACTGCACTGATGAATTAAACAGAGATCTGGCCCTGTGAGTTGTTTCATGAGGGAAAGACACAGTAAAACATACAGTAAAGCAGATGATGCCATGCACTATGGGGAAACATAGAGCAAGTGAAACAGATAGGTAGCAGGCTGTGGTGGCGCAGGAGAGAGTGACGAGCAGATCTCTGTAAGTTCAAGGCCAGCCTGGTCTACAACAGCTAGTTCCAGGACAGCCAAACCCTGTCTCAAAAAACCAAAAACCAAACCAAATCAAACCAAACAAAAAAACAAAAACAGATGGGCAATGGAGTAGTTTTAGTTAAAGAAGGTGGTTAGAGATAACCTCAGAACCCAGGCAGAGGGGTGTGTGCCTATAATTCCAACATTCAGGATAGAGGCAGGAGGAAAAAGAGTTCAAAGCTACTCTGAGCTACACAAGACCCTGTCCCCCCACCAAAATGAAATGCCTCACTGAAGGTGGGCGACAGATTAAGCCTCGACAACAGTCTGAAAGGACAGTATGCAAAAGAAAAGGTGTAAAGGCCCTGAGAAGAAATGAAGGCCAGGCAAGAGACTCCCTAACGAGTCCAGCTTTGATGGAGCAGAAAATAAAGAGATGAAAGGAGATGAAAGCCAGGCAAGTAATCCCAGCATTCAAGAGGCAGAGGCAGGTGGATCTCTATGAGTTTGAGGCCAGCCTGGTCTACTAAGTGAGTTCCAGGAGAGCCAGGGTTGTTATACAGAGAAACCCTGTCTAAAACAAAACAAACAAACAAACAAAAAGAGGGGCTGGAGAGATGGCTCAGAGGTTAAAGAGCACTGGCTGATCTTCCAGAGGTGCTGAGTTCAATTCCCAGCAACCACATGGTGGCTCACAACCATCTGTATATGTATACAACATTCTGCCTCCATATATTCCTGGAAGCCAGAGGAGGAAGTCAGATCTCATTACAGATAGTTGTGAGCCATGTGGTTGTTGGGAATTGAACTCAGGACCTCTGGAAGAGCAGTCAGTGCTCTCTCTTAACCGCCAAGCTATCTCTCCAGCCCCTAAATAAATCTTAAAAAAAGAAAGAGAGAGAGAGAGAGAGAGAGAGAGAGAGAGAGAGAGAGAGAGAGAGAGAGAGAGAGAGAGAGAGAGAGAAACAGGCCAGGTTTTCCTAAGAGGTTGATGGGAAGTCCAGAAGGATTCTAAGAGCAGCACATTAGCTCATTCTGGCTGCTTTGCTAAGAACAGGCCTATTCGGAACAAGCACAGATACCTCTTAGGAATAAACTAGTGTAAGAATCTAAGACAGAGTGCCAGAGATGCCGCAAGAGAAAGAAGCTAGGGGAGGCTGTGATGAAGCTCTGACAATCTTGCTAACTGGTGTAGATGTGGTTTATAAAAAAAGAGGGACACACTATAGAAAGAGAGCCTTAATACCGCTACTGCCAAGGTCCCCAGAACTGTCCCTTTCAACTGAACTCCATGCTGCTTGGCTTTCTATCCAATGCCCTTCCAGGAACTCTCCTATTAAAAACCATTTACTTATTATTGTTGTATATACAATGCATGTGAGGTGGCACTCAAGTGCCATGTACATAAATGTGCCCACAAGCGAGAAGAGACTGTGTGTGTATTTTATGTGTGTACAACTCTGTGGAGTTATTACAATTGATTTATCCACAGAGCAATTTTTCTTCTCAGCAGGTGAAGGTGCTTGCCAACCAAGTCTGAGGGCCTGAGCTCTATCTCTGGGACCCAGATGGTAAGAGAGAACTGATACCTTCAAGTTGTCCTCTGACCTACACATATATGCTGTAGCATGTGAAAATGCACACGTGCATGTGTGTCACACTCAAAGAGAATAACTAAAATTATTATTACTTTACAAAGAGAAATCTGAGAATGTTTTATGAAGGCTCAATGCTCACTGGAGTGCACAGGATAAGGTGAAGAGGAAGGCCCAAAAAACACTGCGAAGACAGCATAAAGGAAGACTGTGGACCTCGGGTGTGACAGTAACACAGGCATCTAGGACTGCCCAGGACAGGACAGCTGGAGAACTCCCATAAGCGGCTGCCCATGCATTGCTGGGGTATATATGAATGATAAATAAAGGACTAAATAATGAATGATCAATGCTCATTCCAGGCACAACTAACTGTAACAGTTCAGAAAGGCTGCACTTGCTCCAATTGAAGCCACTGCTTCCAGGCTCTGAGTAGGTAGCCCTTATAACTGCCAGCAGTATAGAGTTTAACAACTAGGGAAGGGACTGAGAAAGGGCAGCAAACCCTGCATCATTCCACTAAGGGGCAGGCCAAAGAAGCAAGCACAGAAACTGTAAAAACGCCCTTCCGTTCCCACCAGACCAAGGTCAAGTCACTCCTCAGTTCAATAAACACAGGGAAGTGCCGCTGCCCACTGTGAAAGCCTCTGCTGTTTCTATAGAGGGAAACAGACTGACGGCAGACCACCCTTCTCTTTGTCTTAGCCTTTTCTATACCACAGAATAGTTTTCTGTCTCTTCTGAGCTCAAAAATAGTTCACAAGCTATTATTGGTTCAGCACTCAGGATGCTCATGTGAGGATCCATATTCCAACACAAAAATAAAAGGTAGCCTTCATACTAGTCCATTAAAAGAAAATCACACATTTTAGGCAGCAAATTTGAGACTATACTATGCTTTAACTTCTTTTCGTCTTTTTGTTGTTGTTGTTGTTGTTTGTTCCCCCCCACCTTTTTTTGGGGGGGAAGAGTTTCTCTATATAGCCCTGGCTGTCCTGGAACTCACTCTGTAGACCAGACTTATCTCAAACTCACAGAGATCGGCCTGCCTCTATCTCCCCTACGCTTCAATTTTTTTAAAAAAAACTAATGTTAAGCCGGGCGGTGGTGGCGCACGCCTTTAATCCTAGCACTTGGGAGGCAGAGGCAGGCGGATCTCTGTGAGTTCGAGACCAGCCTGGTCTACGAGAGCTAGTTCCAGGACAGGCTCCAAAGCTACAGAGAAACCCTGTCTCGAAAAACCAAAAAAAAAAAAAAAAAAAAAAAAAAACTAATGTTTACATGTGTATGAAAGAAGAAACTTTTTTGTGTTGCTAATTTGAGTTAGTAATCATGTAAGTGATTATTTCCTTCTTAATCCTTTTAAAGGTGTTCAATTCAACAAAGAAATACTTGGAGAATACTTTAAATCAGCCTTCAAATCTCACAGTCAGACTAGCAACAATCTAACTAACACCCTTTCCTCAGTTGAAGATGAGCCAACAAGACTGTAGTCTAGGTGCCTTGATTCTCAGCACAGCAAGCTGTTGCCTTTCCACATTTAGAGACTTTAATTGCTTGGTTCTTAAATACCAAAGTCTAGGAAATGGCTAGCACAAAGCCTGACAGATAGTATCCTGTCAGGAGGGGCCTGGTGGCACACACCTGTAATCGCTGCGCTAGGGTGGTTTCTGAGAGTTCCAAGCCACCCAGGGCTACAATTAAAAATTAATTAAAAATTAAAAAAAGAAAATGGGGGCAAGTGGCTCAGAAGTTAAGAACACTGCCTGGCTGGGCGGTGGTGGCGCACGCCTTTAATCCCAGCACTCGGGAGGCAGAGGCAGAGGCAGGCGGGAGGCAGAGGCAGGCGGATCTCTGTGAGTTCGAGGCCAGCCTGGTCTACAAGAGCTAGTTCCAGGACAGGAACCAAAAAAAGCTACGGAGAAACCCTGTCTCGGGAAAAAAAAAAAAAAAAAACACTGCCTGCTTCTCCAGAAGACCTGGTTTGACTTCCAGCACCCATATGGCAGCTCACAACTAACTTTTTTTTCCAGTTCTGAAGGATCTGGCACCCTTTTCTGGCCTCCAGTCATTATATGCCTGTTGTACACAGATATATATGCAGGCAAAATACCCATACACATAAAAATAATTTTTAAAAAGCTAAATGCTGCTGGACAGTGGTGGTGCACACCTTAAAACTCAGCACTTGGGAGGCAGAGGCAGGTGGATCTCTATGAGTTTGAGGCCAGCCTGATCAACAGGGTGAGTTCCAGGATGGCCAGGAATATACAGAGAAACTCTTCTCAGGGGGAAAAAAAAGGTTAAAGGCAACCCTGGGCCACAAAGCCAAGACCCTAACTCCATGCTCCTCCCACAGCATTCCCTCAAACCATCCCCCTTTTAATTTCTATACCTAACAGTAACTCTGGGTACTAAAACAGTTGAACATTCCCCCGCCAGTCCTTTCTAGCCCCAGAAAAATCTTTTAAGATAGGCACAACTTGACACATCTCTCTAAGGTAAAACGAGCACTGTTGTTCTCCATGGAGAACAGGGTTGGAGGGACAGAGAGACAAAGAAGGGGAGGGTTCCTGTGTGCTGGCACACTCGGCTGAGCTCAGGTCTGCATCTGACCTACTTCACATGAAGACAGCTAAGATCATAAACTCTTAGTTCACACTTTATAACCAAGATCCTACACTTGGGAAAGCAACTGACCTAAGAAATTCATCACCGTAAACACCCATTTCTGCTGTCAAGGACCAAATAGTCAAGAAGCCTTCCACTCCAGCTGCCATCTCCAACAATAACCTGTACTAGCACTGATCCACTGGTTTCCTGGGAGTCAGATCCAATGCTGAGCACTGTTCACATAGAATGTTTCAGCCCTGTCAGAAGTCCAAGGTAAAAAATTTTCTTTTCTTTTCAATTAGCCAGCTGTGGTAGTACATGCTTATAATCCCAACACTCCAGAGGTTGAGGTAAAAGATCATGGATTTGAGGCCAACCTGAGCTACATATTGAGACAATGTCTCAAAACAAAGGCTGGGGTTTAGCTCAGTGATAGAGTAGTTACCTAGCATGTACAAGATCCTATGTTAATCTCCAGATATACAGATAAGTATGTAAATGATCAATCAATAATGAAAAGCATACTAATTTTAAATGACAACATATAATTTTTTAAAGTGACAGAGGAAATGAAATTCCTTTTAACTTACACTTCACAGCCAGTACATATTTTTTTCATACCTTTTTTTTTTTTGTACTACAGAAGGTTCTTTGTATTTTAATAACAAGGGCACAGTAAGTAAAATGTTTAGTATTTAGCTAATGATACTCTTCTGGCATGCTACCATGGGAATACACACAACTATATTTTGTTTTAGCCTATGTATTTTTTCTCTATAGACCATGCCATAATTTATTGAGACAGACACTATTACTTTATTTTACGAATGAGAAACAGGTTCCAGAAGGTTATATAAGTAGTAAAGGTCACATGACTAGAAGTGACATAGCCAGGTCTGGAACCAGGATTACCTGATTCTCAAGACTGCATTCTCAAACACTCCTAACCAGCCATGCATGTGTTTTGCATAATTCTACTACAAGACTGAAAACACGTCAAGACAATAGTGTCTTAAGTACTAGTACCTACTTTGTGTGAGTACACAGTAAAATTGTGCACGCCCTTTTGGGGTTACTATATTCACCTTCCCTACTGGTCCATTCACACCCTTCTCCATGCCCTGTGAAACACTGGAAACACAAACATATGTCTGGAAAATACAGATCCAACACCTAACCCAGAACTGCCTTGCACATAACCAGGGAGAGTTGACTGGCCTTCCTAGATCTCAGGACCAATGCAACTTAGCCTGAGACTCGCACCTCAAGAGAAGCCTCATCAGCAAATGTTCTTACACAATTTTTTTGTTTTGTTTTGATACAGAGTCTCACTGTAGTACTGGTTGTCCTGAAACTCACTCTGTAGGCCAGGATTGCTTCAAACTCAGAGATTCGCCTGCCTCTGCCTCCCAAGTGTCGGAGTTAAAGGCATGCACCACCACCTCTCAGCAGAACAAATTCTTGAAATTAACAATTAGTTGTTACATTAAAAAAAAGAGATACAGAAAATATAATTTTTCTACTCAATTTAGTCATAGAATGTAATTTCTTTTGACTTTAAAATTAAAAACATGAGTAGGGGGCTGGAGAGAAGGCTCAGCAATTAAGAGTATTTGCTGCTCTTACAGAAGACCTGAGTTCAATTCTCAGCACCCCTGTTGGGCAGCTCACTATCACCTATAATTCCAATTCCAGGGTATCCAATGCTCTTTTAGACTCCACAGGCACCATAACACATTATTCTCACCCTAACATACAGAAATAAATATTTTAAAAAGTAATTTTAAAGCCGGGCGGTGGTGGCGCACGCCTTTAATCCCAGCACTCGGGAGGCAGAGGCAGGCAGATCTCTGTGAGTTCGAGACCAGCCTGGTCTATAAGAGCTAGTTCCAGGACAGGCTCCAAAACCACAGAGAAACCCTGTCTCGAAAAACCAAAAAAAAAAAAAAAGTAATTTTAAAATAAAACATGAGCAGCTTCTATTACTACTTTTTATATTTTTAAAGACAAGGTCTCACTTGTAGCTCTGGCTGGTATGAAACTCACTACGTAGACGATGGTGGCCTTGAACTCACTAAGATCCTCCTGCGTCTGCATCCTGAGTACTAGGATTAAAGATGTGCAGCACCACACTTAGCTGCTACTACTACTTTATATATACATTTACTTATATATAACATATGAGTGTTTTGCCTGAATATGTGTGTTAGCATCAATGTGCATTCCCAGTGCCCAAAGAAGCCAAAAGAGGGCGTTAGATCCCCAGGAATGGACTTCATCATTGAACTATCC